>NC_031469.1:2345607-2347032 GCF_000006565.2 Toxoplasma gondii ME49
TGCCGTTTGCTGCCTCAACTGGACCGCCCTTTCGGTGTTGTGGGGGAACACAGGATGGTCGTCGCGCCATGAGGTCCCGTGACCCGATGGTTTTCCCAGCTGCGTAGGGAGTGGCGGTCTTTCTGCTGGTGTAGTCCCTGACCCTCTGGCGTGAACTCGTGTCTAGAAGGTTCGCAAGAAGTCTAGTCGTAGAAAGGTTCTGTTGTTTCATACACCTTAATTTGGCTTGGGAGTTAGCGCTGCTTGTATGGGCGCTGACATATATGGAGACCGCAATGGAAGTCGGTGGAAGGGGGGCAGCTGTGTGCGCGGAGGAGTCACGCTAGCAACGTTTTCATCCCAGCATCCACATTCATGGTCTGCGTTTACGAGCGCCTCGGAATTCTTCAGCTTGTTCGAGTATGGTTTGACAACCTGGTTGTTGTGGAACGCTTCGAATGAGCGGGCGGGATAGATAGTCGGTGTCATGTGACGAATCTTGCATTGAGTTCTTTGCCTTCGGTCGGCGACGTCGAGGGCGCCCTCCCATGGTGACACATGCCTTTTGTACGAGTCGCGAGAGGTGGTGTGAAGTGTCTTGTTACTTCGTGTCGTATACTACGACGAACCGCACGACGCAGACTGGTAGTAGAGGCGGAGGCGCACTGCGTTGCAGTGACCTAGCGAGAAGAGATGCGCCTCTCCGCCGCGAGGAGCTGGCGAGTGCTTGTCCACTGTCATTCCCGCCGGACTGTGTTCATTGTTTTGCTCGTGTTGAGGGTTTGTCCCTACCTTGTCAGAGGAAGGAGCCCGCAGGCTATCTGCAATCGGATCCTGTTTCTGGTGTGTGTGCCTCGACTGGATCGTTGTAGGGGTCCGCTCGTGTATCGCCCGCGGGTCGAAAAGACGGTGGTTTAGTTGCGAAGTGTGGGGCGTTGGCATGAGGCAGGCTGCGGAGGCGGGATGCTAAACGCACTCGGAGTGCAGTCGCCTGCTGTGTGAGTTCGGAAATTGGTACGAACTTCTAGCATTGCCTCCTCCGAAGACGGAAACACGTAGAATCCGCTCCTCGACTTTGTTTAGAGACATTCGGACCCCGGCATCTCTTTGTCGCCCTTAAGGTCCCAAGATATTCTTGGTACGCTTACGACGGTAAGCAGATGAGTAAAAGGGTACTAGGACAGTTATGCGTGTATCAGGCTTGATTACAAGTTGCTTTAGCACTATTTATTTTCCCAATGGATTGAAACCGCCTTTATTGACATCAGCCTGAAGTTGTACGCAAGCGTCACGTCATGCTCAATGGCGTTTTTCAGGCAGCTGGAGCCGACGCCGACGAAAAAGCATATGCTGGGCTGCACTTCGCGCCTGATCACGGATGCTGACTGCTGGCAAGGGTTTCAGTGTGTTGGCAGTGCTTTCGCTCTGCAGAATAGGAAGGACTGT
>NC_031470.1:0-6020 GCF_000006565.2 Toxoplasma gondii ME49
AACCCTAAACCCTAAACCCTAAACCCTAAACCCTAAACCCTAAACCCTAAACCCTAAACCCTAAACCCTAAAAACTAAACCCTAAAAACTAAACCCTAAACCCTAAACCCTAAACCTAAACCCTAAACCCTAAACCCTAAACCCTAAACCCTAAACCCTAAACCCTAAACCCTAAACCCTAAACCCTAAACCCTAAACCCTAAACCCTAAACCCTAAACCCTAAACCCTAAACCCTAAGCCCTAAACCCCTAAACCCTAAACCCTAAACCCTAAACCTCTAGACCCTAAACCCTAAACCCTAAACCCTAAACCCTAAACCCTAAACCCTAAACCCTAAACCCTAAACCCTAAACCCTAAACCCTAAACCCTAAACCCTAAACCCTAAACCCTAAACCCTAAACCCTAAACCCTAAACCCTAAACCCTAAACCCTAAACCCTAAACCCTAAACCCTAAACCCTAAACCCTAAACCCTAAACCCTAAACCCTAAACCCTAAACCCTAAACCCTAAACCCTAAACCCTAAACCCTAAACCCTAAACCCTAAACCCTAAACCCTAAACCCTAAACCCTAAACCCTAAACCCTAAACCCTAAACCCTAAACCCTAAACCCTAAACCCTAAACCCTAAACCCTAAACCCTAAACCCTAAACCCTAAACCCTAAACCCTAAACCCTAAACCCTAAACCCTAAACCCTAAACCCTAAACCCTAAACCCTAAACCCTAAACCCTAAACCCTAAACCCTAAACCCTAAACCCTAAAAACCAATCTATACTGGTGGTTGGAAAAACCCTAACAACCCTAGACCCTAAATAAACACTAAAAGCCCTAAAACAAATTTCATAGACCCTAAAAAGAATCCTAAAGAACACTGAGAGCCCTAAAAAACCGTAAGCAACGCAAAGGAGGAACGCATCTCAATTCAATAGGGTCTCAACCTATGTTAAAAGAGACAGTGATACCTGCTCTTGTCGCATGAGATCCCCTGGGAGAAAGTCATTGCTTTATGCGTGTGGGTGCCTATCATGAACTAGCCGAGAGCTTGAACGATAGATACATCGGTATTTTACCGATATTTATGGAGAATAGCTGATGTGAAATCAACACAATGTCGTTGGTAGATTAGCTAATGTCTTACGCCTCACTGCCGGAGTCTCTACAAAATGTTGACGATTGACGCAGGCATCCAAAGTAATTGCGCGTCTTGCTTTTCTCTCATAGAGTAACGCCTTCAACGTTTCCGTCACGGTGTTCCTTTCCGACTTTTTCCAAACTGTCACACTACACTGTTTCATGTTCTCATGGAAGCCATGCATCTTCAGGTGGGAAACGGCCCCTCAAATACTGATGTGCAAACTGCTCCACGCGCAAACAGTCCTACCATAAAAGCGCGTAATAACGTCGCCCGCGTTCCCATTATGGCACTTGATGTGTCCCGTGCTTTGCCACTGTACATACAGTAGAATAATAAAACAACCTGCTTGTCTCCTGGATTTCAACCTGATGATGCTCCGTCCCCTGTGACAGCACCCGAGCAGAAACGAGAAGGTCACGGATCCCTCTCCCTCGCCCACTCGCGTTTGCGCGCCGCCATTTGCCTGCCATACGCAACTTCAACCACGCACCGGCTCTCCAGCGTCTTGTGTAACCTGCGTTCTGTAGTAAACAAGAATCCAATACACAAAAACGCAAGATCGCAGCCACCGCAGCAGATACAACGCAAATCACCCTGCTAGTCTGGATCGCCGCACACAACCATACATTGCTCTTTGTGCTGACACTGCTACCACTTTCAAAGCGAAGCGACCACGCTGGGTGACCGGATATTGTCCAGAGCAGAACCACGCTGTACATACGTGATGAGACATATTAGCAATATACTGGTAAGCAGAGGCGTCATTTATATGTACTCCCATATGCTGCAGCCCTTGTGTGGATGAGCTGCGTAAGAGTCTGGGAATACACAGCGCAGAGGCAAGACATTTGCTGACGGCACACGCGGTCACCCTCACGACAGCATCCTTGATGGAAGTCTCAGTCACACTGTCTGCGGGGCAGTGTTGCGGTTCAAACGCGGCCCCTTGAGCTGTTTTCACACGCCGTCATGTAAATGCTCCCCTCACGAAGTCTGACCCACAAAACTGTACACGGGATGATACAGCGCTTTTGCGCGCCCATTTCCATCGTCGCCGCGGCACTTCCACCGAAGAATTCCTCGCCACATACGGCAATCTTGATTCGCAATTCGTTGCAGCGTTCCCGAAGTACCACATCCGCTGATGGCTAGCTGCACTCTGCCTCGGCATCGGTCACACACACGCAATGATTCCTACGGTCCTCCTCATTTTCTGCTGTCCCCGGGAACATGTTCCTCACCCCATTTAGCCACAGGGGAAATTTTGGCACATGAAAACTAAGGTTCTGTCCTCACCTGAGTGCGCTTACTAGTTCTATATATGGAACACAGGAACATCACATTCCTCGGCAGATCAAGATATAGCGGACCCCCAGGAAAATGCCCCACCTTATAACAGCAGATATTATGCCCACTGTCGGTGCGCAACTTCGCTTCGGATCCTCTCGGCGTGCGCCGCGGTTGCTCTGTGCCAATGCAGGGGTTCGTCAAAGAACACTTTCTCCAGCCTCCATGATCTTACTTTTAGCATTTACGACAACCTTGCTAACACACACCATGCCCTAGCGAAAAAACACGTACCGCGCCTTGCTCCGCCAAATATCGGCTTCTGTCTTTGGTAAAGTAGCTCTGGCATATGAAATAACATGTGAACACCTCACTGTCCCTCCACGTCACTTTACATTGGACTAGGCATCCGTGTCGCCCTCACACCAGTTGCTTCATGCACGCTGCAGATGACCACAAACAACAACCAGCACGTGATGCTGATATGTGGGGAGATAAAGCACGATTTTGCGGCAACGATGACCACTACCTGATCGACCCTGGGCGGCCTGTAGCACCTTGGAAGCATACTGATTCGTATTATCTCGACACCCACGCTCGAGGGATGATGGTCGCTGCAGCGCTCAGCGAGAGAGCATAACTCATTCGTCAACTCGACTTGCGAAGGATATCTACTCGAGCTAGTGCCCCTACAACTCGCCTCTCAAACCCATGTGACTTTGTCTATCCAAGATCTTCATCGGCGCATACAAAATTCAATCATCGATGTACGCCCATATGAACGTCATATCATTAGCTTCCCAAAACACGCCACAACGCCCGCGCCACGCGGAACCATGAGACCGATTAGCATCGAGACGCAGATATCGGGGCCACACGCGACTGAGCCACCTTACGACATTCACCACAATCCCCAAAAAGCACGAGCATCCCTCAGGTAACTTGCCTGATCCGCGCCAAAATTCACAAAGACCACGGCCACGCTGTAATATCGGCGCGGGGCCCACACATGGATCTTCCACATCGATCAGAAGCCATGGGCGTCGACGGGGTCGAGATTAACCGCACAAACGCCCGCTGCCCGTCTCAACCATGTTCCGGAAGCGTCCCCCGATGCATATGGCGGCCACACGTACAACGCACTTTGTCAGTAGACAGGAGAATACGAACGTCACACACGCGTAACACTTGGCGCGGACGCAATCGGAACACGACCGAAGTCAGGCAGCACGCGCCATGACAACCCCATGACAAACTAGCCAGGACACAACCGACGACAGGAAAACACGACGAACGTGCGAGGCGACACAGCGGAAGACCATGGCCGGTGGAAACAAGGACACCACGAGATCTCACACACATTGCTGACGCCACCATACTTGCTGCCGCTGAGAAACCACACCACCTCCGTCGCAAGACTGCAATGATGGCATCGCTGAAGCGCCTCGTCCCCAGTCACATCCGCTGTTCATCCGCCTGCCCTGGAAACCCTCCAAACGAAATGCGCTCTCACTGTCCCGACTGTTTCAGTGGGAACCGACGACTAACACTCATACCGGAAATCGGCCACCTGCGCCGCTCTCCTTTTGACAACATCCGACACGTCGCGATATCCCTCGAGTGGATGTCCCGTATCGGAGTCGACCGCCAGACCAAGCCCAACGATTTTGATATCCCCGAGCCAGACCTCAGCCTCGAGCCATTCCGGTGTTGACTCCGCAGCAGGGATACAACAACGTCGTTTCATCCCTACGCTCCAACAGGAACGAGCTAGTGCTTGCCTTCTACGGTATCATCCATTACCACTGCCGTTCTGGAGGGGCGTCGCTCCTGTGCCAGAATAGCTGCCTCAAACACTGCCACCTCGAACAAATCCACAATATCACCGAAGGCGACATACTCCCTGCAATGGTACAAACACGAAGCGCGACACTCATGCCTTTCAAAAACAGATGCATCAGTTTTCTCACACGCCGTAGACTCTGGGAAAATGGACGTTGCCCGTCAGCCGTTCCAGCGTAAGAGCCGCAGCGGATGTGCATTAATACTTCGCTCGAAAGCAGGACGAGCCCATACATGGATCTTCCACATCGATCAGAAGCCATGGGCGTCGACGGGGTCGAGATTAACCGCACAAACGCCCGCTGCCCGTCTCAACCATGTTCCGGAAGCGTCCCCCGATGCATATGGCGGCCACACGTACAACGCACTTTGTCAGTAGACAGGAGAATACGAACGTCACACACGCGTAACACTTGGCGCGGACGCAATCGGAACACGACCGAAGTCAGGCAGCACGCGCCATGACAAATCTTCTTACAAGCGGCTTTTGGTTTGATGGAACTATCACATCCAGATAACTCAATACCAGTCAACCGATTCGTAACACCACTTCATATCGTACCTGAATGGTATGTATATATTTATACAATTTTAAATGGTAGATAGGGAACAAACTGTCTCCAGACGTTCTCAACCCAGCTCACGTATTACATCTGACGGTGAACTATCGTTCCTAACTGAATCTTGTTCAATAACAAGGGAGTAATGAGCCGACATGGAGGTGCTGATACAATCCGAGGATTAGAACTCCCAATATTATCTGACCTGTTATCCCCGGCGTACCTCAGTTAATTAGTATTAGGTTTGATATTCTGTACCAACCGATCTAAAATCGTGATGTCTTTTTGTCGTTTATATAAATCTAGTAATGCTTGTCAAGTTCCTTGTATCTATTTAGCTCACTGCGTACTTAGGATCAGACGTAGATATTGTCTCTACAAATGATCCGCGAACCAGAACTGTATAACTCAAATCGAATAAACAGAGACATTATAGTACCTAGGACAACCCCATGACAACCTAGCCAGGACACAACCGACGACAGGAAAACACGACGAACGTGCGAGGCGACACAGCGGAAGACCATGGCCGGTGGAAACAAGGACACCACAAGATCTCACACACATTGCTGACGCCACCATACTTGCTGCCGCTGAGAAACCGCACCACCTCCGTCGGAAGACTGCAATGATGGCATCGCTGAAGCGCCTCGTCCCCGGTCACATCCGCTGTTCATCCGCCTGCCCTGGAAACCCTCCAAACGAAATGCGCTCTCACTGTCCCGACTGTTTCAGTGGGAACCGACGACTAACACTCATACCGGAAATCGGCCACCTGCGCCGCTCTCCTTTTGACCACATCCGACACATCGCGATATCCCTCGAGTGGATGTCCCGTATCGGAGTCGACCGCCAGACCAAGCCCAACGATTTGATATCCCCAAGCCGGACCTCAGTCTCGAGGCACTCCGATGTTGGTTCCGCAGCAGGGATACAACAACGTCGTTTCATCCCTACGCTCCAACAGGAACGAGCTAGTGCTTGCCTTCTACGGTATCATCCATTACCACTGCCGTTATGGAGGGGCGTCGCTCCTGTGCCAGAATAGCTGCCTCATACACTGCCACCTCGAACAAATCCACAACAGCGCAAAATTCCACTTACAGTCCTGCAATGGGTACAACACGAAGCGCGACACTCATGCCTTTTCAAAACAGATGCATCAGTTTTCTCACACGCCGTAGACTCTGGG
>NC_031470.1:6526-8439 GCF_000006565.2 Toxoplasma gondii ME49
CCCGTCTCAACCATGTTCCGGAAGCGTCCCCCGATGCATATGGCGGCCACACGTACAACGCACTTTGTCAGTAGACAGGAGAATACGAACGTCACACGCGTAACACTTGGCGCGGACTCAATCGGAACACGACCGAAGTCAGGCAGCACGCGCCATGACAACCCCATGACAAACTAGCCAGGACACAACCGACGACAGGAAAACACGACGAACGTGCGAGGCGACACAGCGGAAGACCATGGCCGGTGGAAACAAGGACACCACGAGATCTCACACACATTGCTGACGCCACCATACTTGCTGCCGCTGAGAAACCACACCACCTGCGTCGCAAGACTTAGATGACGGCATCGCTGAAGCGCCTCGTCCCCAGTCACATCCGCTGTTCATCCGCCTGCCCTGGAAACCCTCCAAACGAAATGCGCTCTCACTGTCCCGACTGTTTCAGTGGGAACCGACGACTAACACTCATACCGGAAATCGGCCACCTGCGCCGCTCTCCTTTTGACAACATCCGATATATCGCGATATCCCTCCAGTGGATGTCCCGTATCGGAGTCGACCGCCAGACCAAGCACACCGATTTGATATCCCCGAGCCAGACCTCAGCCTCGAGCCATTCCGGTGTTGACTCCGCAGCAGGGATACAACAACGTCGTTTCATCCCTACGCTCCAACAGGAACGAGCTAGTGCTTGCCTTCTACGGTATCATCCATTACCACTGCCGTTCTGGAGGGGCGTCGCTCCTGTGCCAGAATAGCTGCCTCAAACACTGCCACGTCGAACAAATCCACAATATCACCGAAGGCGACATACTCCCTGCAATGGTACAAACACGAAGCGCGACACTCATGCCTTTCAAAAACAGATGCATCAGTTTTCTCACACGCCGTAGACTCTGGGAAAATGGACGTTGCCCGTCAGCCGTTCCAGCGTTAGAGCCGCAGCGGATGTGCATTAATACTTCGCTCGAAAACAGGACGAGCCCATACATGGATCGTCCACATCGATCAGAAGCCATGGGCGTCGACGGGGTCGAGATTAACCGCACAAACGCCCGCTGCCCGTCTCAACCATGTTCCGGAAGCGTCCCCCGATGCATATGGCGGCCACACGTACAACGCACTTTGTCAATAGACAGGAGAATACGAAAGTCACACACGCGTAACACTTGGCGCGGACTCAATCGGAACACGACCGAAGTCAGGCAGCACGCGCCATGACAACCCCATGACAACCTAGCCAGGACACAACCGACGACAGGAAAACACGACGAACGTGCGAGGCGACACAGCGGAAGACCATGGCCGGTGGAAACAAGGACACCACAAGATCTCACACACATTGCTGACGCCACCATACTTGCTGCCGCTGAGAAACCGCACCACCTCCGTCGCAAGACTGCAATGATGGCATCGCTGAAGCGCCTCGTCCCCAGTCACATCCGCTGTTCATCCGCCTGCCCTGGAAACCCTCCAAACGAAATGCGCTCTCACTGTCCCGACTGTTTCAGTGGGAACCGACGACTAACACTCATACCGGAAATCGGCCACCTGCGCCGCTCTCCTTTTGACAACATCCGACACGTCGCGATATCCCTCGAGTGGATGTCCCGTATCGGAGTCGACCGCCAGACCAAGCACACCGATTTGATATCCCCGAGCCAGACCTCAGCCTCGAGCCATTCCGGTGTTGACTCCGCAGCAGGGATACAACAACGTCGTTTCATCCCTACGCTCCAACAGGAACGAGCTAGTGCTTGCCTTCTACGGTATCATCCATTACCACTGCCGTTCTGGAGGGGCGTCGCTCCTGTGCCAGAATAGCTGCCTCAAACACTGCCACCTCGAACAAATCCACAATATCACCGAAGGCGACATACTCCCTGCAATGGTACAAACACGAAGCGCGA
>NC_031470.1:8459-12364 GCF_000006565.2 Toxoplasma gondii ME49
CAAGCCGTCACGTCAAACCGTCGATGAATGCCCTGCTTGTAATTATGCGACTTCTATGTACGACGCATGCCCACGTTCGGAAGTCGGGCCTCCATCAAATATGCACGCTACCAGCAATATGTAACACGACCTTCCACCTCCACTTGTCTTCTCATGGCGGCATCAGGTACACCGGGAAATCCATCAAGTGGATGTGCCAAGCCGCACTGGACCGCCAGACCATGTCAACCGCGTGAAAACACCGTGCCACTCCTCCGCCTCGTACGACGCTGGTGTGCATTTCCTCAGGGCCGCTAAGACACCATCCTGCCCCCCTTCCCAGCCACAACAACGAACTACTCCTTGTTCCGTCCCCGGGTGTCAATTACCACTGTTTCTACCGTAGGCACTCAGCAAAGACACACTGCCACACACCAGCACCCGAGTGACACGACTTTCGCATACGCGTTGTACTCGCTGATGTCTGCCTACTGCCTGAGACGCAGCACCACAGGTCGCCAGAAACGGTGCGTCTCAAACAAACTGCGGAAGCGCCCCTCACAACACACCCCACACGTCGGAAAAACGGACGCTCCCCACAGGCTCCTTCGATTTTAGCACAGCATCTCATGAGCAATACAGGCACGCAGTAAACGAGGATCGAGTCGATGAACGACGAGCCCAGATTGATAAGATCCCACGACCGTCGGCGGGGTCGAGAAATTCCGCATGGACTCCTGTTGTCCTCGTAGGGACCAGGGCCTGCTTCTGATCGGTGTTGCAGCAGTCCCGGGAAACACATGTGGTACCCGGGAGTACGAGACGCTTCAAAGTTGGAGGAGATATGTAAATGTGTCGTCGGAGAGTGGAGTTGCTAGCGAGATAGTCTGTGAGGGACAGAACGGGAATCATGTGCGACAGCGTCGGTTGTCGGCGCGTTGGTAGGAAGGAATTATGACTGCAGGAAGAAGCGCAATATGAAAATGGTACAGCTGCAACGACGTGACGGCGAACATGCACGCAGCGTGTGGAGTTCATGTCAACTGCGGCTGCGACGCAAGACGCGGTTGCCTGCAATTCCTTGTAAACGCCACTTGTGATTCCACACGTTATACCGAGAATAGGTTCGCAATGGCATGAATGTCCCGCAGTGCCGCTGTCGTCCTCTCTCACCATTCGAGCCTGAAAACACACAGCACACATCGAATCATACATCTGTACTGAGGCCAGAACTCTGTGAGCTGCCATCGGTCAAGCACGGACTCGCACTCACATAACCATGCAATCTGAAAACTACGTACGCCATCCGCGCCCCCGGCTTTACACATGACCCCGTACCTACTCCTCACAGACCCCGACGAGCTTCCAGATCCCCCGACACGACTCTCTGTTTTACCTACGCTCCACCATTACCTCCTAATAATAGACTCCACTTCCACATTCAAAGCCAAAGTCCTCGCAACACCGCCCTAGTATGGCCACTCAACAAGGACGTGCGCCCACAGCGAAACACTGGCGACCCACCCACGTGGGCAACAAGTAATGGGGCACACGCCTTCACATGAAACCGTCGATGACATGCCCTGCTTGTAATTATGCGACTTCTATGTACGACGCATGCCCACGTTCGGAAGTCGGGCCTCCATCAAATATGCACGCTACCAGCAATATGTAACACGACCTTCCACCTCCACTTGTCTTCTCATGGCGGCATCAGGTACACCGGGAAATCCATCAAGTGGATGTGCCAAGCCGCACTGGACCGCCAGACCATGTCAACCGCGTGAAAACACCGTGCCACTCCTCCGCCTCGTACGACGCTGGTGTGCATTTCCTCAGGGCCGCTAAGACACCATCCTGCCCCCCTTCCCAGCCACAACAACGAACTACTCCTTGTTCCGTCCCCGGGTGTCAATTACCACTGTTTCTACCGTAGGCACTCAGCAAAGACACACTGCCACACACCAGCACCCGAGTGACACGACTTTCGCATACGCGTTGTACTCGCTGATGTCTGCCTACTGCCTGAGACGCAGCACCACAGGTCGCCAGAAACGGTGCGTCTCAAACAAACTGCGGAAGCGCCCCTCACAACACACCCCACACGTCGGAAAAACGGACGCTCCCCACAGGCTCCTTCGATTTTAGCACAGCATCTCATGAGCAATACAGGCACGCAGTAAACGAGGATCGAGTCGATGAACGACGAGCCCATACCCATCAGAGGGCTTCAACAAAAACAGCACCATAAGCTGACGGATCGAGTACTGGTCACACCCTACACCACGTCCTCGAACTATCCGCCGGCGAAAATGGTAGCGACAGGTACAACGCACTTTGTCAGTGGACAGGAGAATACGAACGTCACACACGCGTAACACTTGGCGCGGACTCAATCGGAACACGACCGAAGTCAGGCAGCACGCGCCATGACAACCCCATGACAAACTAGCCAGGTAACAACCGACGACAGGAAAACACGACGAACGTGCGAGGCGACACAGCGGAAGACCATGGCAGGTGGAAACAAGGACACCACGAGATCTCACACACATTGCCGACGCCACCATACTTGCTGCCGCTGAGAAACCGCACCACCTCCGTCGCAAGACTGCAATGATGGCGTCGCTGAAGCGCCTCGTCCCCAGTCACATCCGCTGTTCATCCGCCTGCCCTGGAAACCCTCCAAACGAAATGCGCTCTCACTGTCCCGACTGTTTCAGTGGGAACCGACGACTAACACTCATACCGGAAATCGGCCACATGCGCCGCTCTCCTTTTGACCACATCCGACACATCGCGATATCCCTCGAGTGGATGTCCCGTATCGGAGTCGACCGCCAGACCAAGCCCAACGATTTGATATCCCCAAGCCGGACCTCAGTCTCGAGGCACTCCGATGTTGGCTCCGCAGCAGGGATACAACAACGTCGTTTCATCCCTACGCTCCAACAGGAACGAGCTAGTGCTTGCCTTCTACGGTATCATCCATTACCACTGCCGTTCTGGAGGGGCGTCGCTCCTGTGCCAGAATAGCTGCCTCAAACACTGCCACGTCGAACAAATCCACAACAGCGCAAAATTCCACTTACAGCCTGCAATGGTACAAACACGAAGCGCGACACTCATGCCTTTCAAAAACAGATGCATCAGTTTTCTCACACGCCGTAGACTCTGGGAAAATGGACGTTGCCCGTCAGCCGTTCCAGCGTTAGAGCCGCAGCGGATGTGCATTAATACTTCGCTCGAAAACAGGACGAGCCCATACATGGATCTTCCACATCGATCAGAAGCCATGGGCGTCGACGGGGTCGAGACTACCCGCACAAACGCCCGCTGCCCGTCTCAACCATGTTCCGGAAGCGTCCCCCGATGCATATGGCGGCCACACGTACAACGCACTTTGTCAGTAGACAGGAGAATACGAACGTCACACGCGTAACACTTGGCGCGGACTCAATCGGAACACGACCGAAGTCAGGCAGCACGCGCCATGACAACCCCATGACAAACTAGCCAGGACACAACCGACGACAGGAAAACACGACGAACGTGCGAGGCGACACAGCGGAAGACCATGGCCGGTGGAAACAAGGACACCACGAGATCTCACACACATTGCTGACGCCACCATACGTGCTGCCGCTGAGAAACCACACCACCTGCGTCGCAAGACTTAGATGACGGCATCGCTGAAGCGCCTCGTCCCCAGTCACATCCGCTGTTCATCCGCCTGCCCTGGAAACCCTCCAAACGAAATGCGCTCTCACTGTCCCGACTGTTTCAGTGGGAACCGACGACTAACACTCATACCGGAAATCGGCCACCTGCGCCGCTCTCCTTTTGACAACATCCGATATATCGCGATATCCCTCCAGTGGATGTCCCGTATCGGAGTCGACCGCCAGACCAAGCACACCGATTGA
>NC_031470.1:12493-169993 GCF_000006565.2 Toxoplasma gondii ME49
GGTGTGCATTTCCTCAGGGCCGCTAAGACACCATCCTGCCCCCCTTCCCAGCCACAACAACGAACTACTCCTTGTTCCGTCCCCGGGTGTCAATTACCACTGTTTCTACCGTAGGCACTCAGCAAAGACACACTGCCACACACCAGCACCCGAGTGACACGACTTTCGCATACGCGTTGTACTCGCTGATGTCTGCCTACTGCCTGAGACGCAGCACCACAGGTCGCCAGAAACGGTGCGTCTCAAACAAACTGCGGAAGCGCCCCTCACAACACACCCCACACGTCGGAAAAACGGACGCTCCCCACAGGCTCCTTCGATTTTAGCACAGCATCTCATGAGCAATACAGGCACGCAGTAAACAAGGATCGAGTCGATGAACGACGAGCCCAGATTGATAAGATCCCACGACCGTCGGCGGGGTCGAGAAATTCCGCATGGACTCCTGTTGTCCTCGTAGGGACCAGGGCCTGCTTCTGATCGGTGTTGCAGCAGTCCCGGGAAACACATGCGTCGCTTGGAATTACAACACACTCGGGTATGTTGTGTCTTAGAGGGAGGTTCAGCAGGTACCGGAGGAGTCTACGTCTATGCACCCTGAGGGAACAGCACTACGGAGACAACGCGGCCCGTGGCATCCCAGTCTAAGCAAGACACTGTCCTATGGCCCAGAACACACCAAAGACCTGGGATACCATAAGCATAACCGCAAGGCACAACCACCGTCGGAAAACGACCGCATTCAGACGCAGTTAGAACGATTCTCTGCTTCTACCATTCACCGAGGACGAGGCCTTTGTCGTCGCACTCGACGACCCTGCATGTCTCGACAGTTTGCATATGTGATCTCAGCTCCAGGGAGGGATTTACGCCACCAGCTGCTGGCGTCGTCACCCTTCCCCCGATCAAAGGAAATCCCGATACGTCCCAAATAATGTCACTTCCCACTAGTTCCAAAGGCCAGAAATGACTGCCGCGTGACGACGTCGTACTTCTTGCAGCTGAGGAAATTCACGATGACGTGGTAAGCCGACATGCAGTGAAGGCACTGCAGAAACGCTGAGACCCCAATGACGCCACATCTTCCCGGGTCATCCATTTACGCTGGCAACACTCTAAAATCAATACGCCCTACGCTCCACGACCTTACTGTCGGGTTACGAGCCCTACATCTGATAGTCTTCACGATCCGATACTTCCCAAGCCGTCGACCTCACTCGCATACAGTCTACCAGGGCAACACGGCGATGGAATCGCATTCTGTTTACAGGCTCAAGTTCCTGATTACGTACCACTGCATGCTGCACAACAAATGACGGCAGTTCCGGTTCAGGGTGTGCTGTGAACGCACCACGGTACTAAACCAACTGTTGCCAACGAGTCACCTTTTGCAGACGCTTGAGCATTTGGATTCTGCTGACGATGCGACGGCTTTACCCTTTGTATTCTGTCACGCTGCATACGGCGTGAGATCGACTATGCACCTTATATACACTAGGTATGCATAACGTGCACGCTATGCTGCAATGGGTCGCCAAACTATACTCGGGCCGCGTAATATGTCCGCTCAGTCACCGCGTACATTCCGGCGTACGAGCTACTGACGCTTCCCATTATCAGCGTTGCTGAACGGATGATAGCGTCCTCTGGTGTCATCTGCCACCCATGCTTTCGTAGAGGCCTCTTGGAATCTGCTCGTCCAAGTATCAACGATGTGCGCTCGATGACACTGCAAAACGTTTGACCATTTCCCTACCGTCTGTGGGGGACGCAATATATCGCCAGACATGTTGGGTTAGGGATGGCCTGAAACGAATTCCTTGAAAGGACGTGCTCGGCCGTAACAGGTCTGGGAGAGGTCGGGCGACCGCGTGATTCTTGCAAGGGAACATGCGATTACTGGCGCACCAACAACTCCCACGCTCTTCTGCCCAGGTTCCATCAAGAAGATAGCGTTGCGATTCAGCCTACCCTTGTCAATGACGTTCGTTGGGCCAGGGAATCATCAAACACGTCTAACGAAACACACACACCATGGGGCACCACTGCATGTCTGAGATACGGATAGACTAACCACGCCTTGCCATCCTTCCACGATCGTCGAGACTGCCCACCACGCTCCGTGTCCACAGGGGTCGGGTACGCACCGGCGGAGCGTTACCCGCAAGCAGGCATAGCACGGCGCATTTTAGGCAGCATGCTTGAAGGCAGCACAGAACCGACTACCTCCGCCGAAAAGCCACTAACAAAAAGAATGCGACACTACAAGTTACACGCGAGTTCAGATACGTGTGTAGGGGCCAGCCGCTCATCTTATATGAGAATGAGGTACCAATCGTGACTCTAGTTGTCGACTCCAACGTCCAATCCGTGACACAGGGGGCCGCTGTCAGGGTCTTCGTCGACCACGTCAAAACCAAGCCTGAGATAAACGCCTTCTCGAACTGGTAACCTTCCAGTGTAAACAGTCTGCTGAAGACTGCGTGGTGTGCGCTTACCTGTTGCAGCTGACGCAACCGGCGATGGACATCTCAGCAGACGTAGGATGCATGCAGCGCTGAAACCGGTTGCCTGCCACCACACCTGCCACTCATCAGACTCCATTGTCAGTCCTCCAAAGTTAATCCTCTATCAACGTTATGACATCCACAGTCAGCTGCGACGCTTTCGCTTCATATTCAAACACACACAGGCAAAACCATTCTCCAAGTCTAGCACAGATCACTTGCGATCCCAAGTTGTGACCGTGTATCCTGTCGTCACCCCCAAGTTTCTGTCTAACGTACTGTCTGAGTCTTAACACGAAGACAAGACAAGACCCACCAGGACCACGCAATGAACACAACCTTATGCCTGTCAGTTGGTGGACAGCGGCTTACCCCTTGGTAGTGTCAAAGGATTGCCCCATTATTCGACATTTGACTCTGTTCTGACACATATTCACGTTGTCGGCAAAAGCCCTCATCTCCATTATACATGCTCCATCGAGCCGACAGGTATCTCACAGTTCCGCCCGCTGCCTCTTCACCTGCGGAATTATCCCCTCCCTCGCAAAGACGATTGAGTGAATAGGACTCGTCGCATTCGACAACGCACTAGACGCAACCCCTTCTTCCTAACTCCGTGACATTCCCTGCCCCATATTCGATACGCACAGTTCCTCAGCGAGTACAACCGTACGCGGTATCTTCCCTTCCCCTTCCGGTATAGCGGGACGAATATCCGTAACTCTTGCTTGAATCAAAGGGAGACGTCCCTGACTTAACCTCTCAGCCAGAAAGGACGTTCTCATTAGATCTTCGAGATCCAGACAAGCCGCCTACAGTCTGTTGGAGACGCCACAAGCCGCCATACATGTTGGAACGGAGACTGGATGCAAGCACGTAGGAGCTGTCTCGGAATTTGCCGCCAAGGGAGTTCTGACGAGCTGTCAGACGTCATGGGCCTTATCGCAAATAACGCGGTTCTCCAACCTGGGATTACGACTAAGAGGCTGCTGGGCAGGAGCCACTCGGCGAAAGCGCTGAATCGGAGGGAACGTTCATCATCTAACTTCTTCTCTGGGCACTGATGTCTCAGAAACCAGAGACAACCACCGGGTGAAAAGACAAATCATGCTATCGGCATTATCCCTCATACGGATGGGATAGCTGAACCCCACTGCACGACCGTCCGGTTCGTGCCTCCTCGACACGCTCCTCCTCTATAGAGTCCATGAAAAAAAACAGTAACACAGCGTGTCTCTGCCCGCAGACAGAACGCGTCGGAAAACACGCAGCTCGTGTCACCACAACCGCAGCAAATCCCTGCCCATACGATCGACACCACTCCGAACGTGTGATGCGTCAAGAAGACGTACGAGGGTTGGGCAAAAACGTAACATATCATGTGAATTCAAATACTTTGGGGGAGAGGGGGATGCTCCGCATCGATTGCTGTCTCGACAGTTTACATATGTGATCTCAGCTCCAGGGAGGGATTTACGCCACCAGCTGCTGGCGTCGTCACCCTTCCCCCGATCAAAGGAAATCCCGATACGTCCCAAATAATGTCACTTCCCACTAGTTCCAAAGGCCAGAAATGACTGCCGCGTGACGACGTCGTACTTCTTGCAGCTGAGGAAATTCACGATGACGTGGTAAGCCGACATGCAGTGAAGGCACTGCAGAAACGCTGAGACCCCAATGACGCCACATCTTCCCGGGTCATCCATTTACGCTGGCAACACTCTAAAATCAATACGCCCTACGCTCCACGACCTTACTGTCGGGTTACGAGCCCTACATCTGATAGTCTTCACGATCCGATACTTCCCAAGCCGTCGACCTCACTCGCATACAGTCTACAAGGGCAACACGGCGATGGAATCGCATTCTGTTTACAGGCTCAAGTTCCTGATTACGTACCGCGTCATGCTGCACAACAAATGACGGCAGTTCCGGTTCCGGGTGTGCTGTGAACGCACCACGGTACTAAACCAACTGTTGCCAACGAGTCACCTTTTGCAGACGCTTGAGCATTTGGATTCTGCTGACGATGCGACGGCTTTACCCTTTGTATTCTACCGCATTGCATAAGTCGAGCCATTGATTATGAACGTGCCATGAAACGGGTACGCGTCACCCAAATCCCAACACTCTGTTGCTCCCCTCACAACGTTCCCGACTCGCGCGAAGTTCAAAGACTGAGCACGTCAAGACGCACTGGATGAAGCGTCATGCCTAAACGATCCTGCGTTGCGACACTGCACTGTTCATGCGTTCGGCGAGGTCTCTTGCAGAACCAGTGGCATGAGTTTTTCCCTCCTCCCCCCGCGAGCAGCGAGTTGCTGCCGCTGCCATCGAGTGCCGGTCGGCACTTCTGCTGCCATAGAGAACGCCTCGGAGTTACCCGCCCGCGCACCAACACTGCCAGGTCTATTGATTCACAAAGCATCCACTATCTGCCTACCACCTGTGAAATAAGACCGCAATTCACAATGATGCTGACGACGGGGAGCGCATGTCATCGAATGCCCACCATGAAATGGCGCACTGGAGTCACGGCCCATGTGATGCAGCAAAACCGTCAAACAGTGACGAGGTCGCCGCAGGGTAAGCGTATATAGTGGTCATTGCCAACACGCCTGCTGCCCTCCCGACATACAAAAAATTAGCTTCGCACTTTCTATGAAGGTGCCAGCTGCAACCGGTTGATCAAAAAATCACACGGAGTGAACAAAGTGAAAGAGGTGTAGCCGTGTCGGGGAAGCCAACTGCAAAGTACCGGGGCGGCATTCAGGGCAAAGCAATGGACAGTTATCGCAGAACTTGATCCCAAGCACCTGGCTTGCTTGTGTTTAATTACGTAGCGACCTCTGCTAGTGGACTCACATTTGACACCCCATCTCAGTGGGATGGAGGCGACAGGAACAAGCTCACACCCACTCGTATCGTATCTGGTTTTCACATGCTCACTCACCGAAAAATGAAGTCCCTCCTGAAACATGCGACAGTCCTTTATTGTTCTGCAGCAAGGCGTCGCCATTTCCGGAACGTAGACACTTCTCTTTCGAGTGCCATCGGACTGAACGCGTCTCCCATGGAGCCACGCGACGTCACATGAAGCACAAACGACCACAACACTTGCTCCGCAACTTAATCCTCCACATATCCGTTTACATATGAGAGTATACTGCAGTTAAAGGGTGTCAGAGAAGACTGTTGCGTCACTGACTCGCACGCCAAGCTATCGACAGATTATGCAGCACTCTTCGTAGGCACTTTGACATGGATCCCTTCCCGCGTCCTTTTCCGCTTCGACCACGCAATCCTGGCAAATTTTGTCCGCATCCCGCTGCCGGCCTACTTGCTGTCGCTGAAAGGAAGTCGAACGCAGATTTATTTGAGCAAACGGCACAATACAACCACGAGCCTGGTGGTAGCACGATCGAGTCGGCTTTGGGCAGTGGTTTGAAGTCCCCTAACTGTACACTTCAACATTTCTACCGAGGACTGCATGTCTGCGCTTGCCTGGTATGTAAGGGCGAAGAAGACGTTCTGAACATTCGCTAAATAGTTTAACACCTCCACGGTTATGATCACGGTGACAATCTGGCTTTCGCAATCTTCACCGAACAGATGCGCAAGTTGCAGTGGACAGGAACACCAAATTCGATCGTTCCAGATTCCGTGCAACTGCGCACTTAATGCGTCATCGGAACTTCCGCGCTGATAACGTTCCCGATGCACTAGGCCCCACCAAGCAGCAAGGTGTCTTGTGTCACTTTGCACCCGCCCCCCCGTCAGCGTTGTTTTCCTATCGACACTCACAAGACGCTCCATCCCTCAACTACCCCGCGTCCCCAACACAAAGGCGGACACCCTATCATGTGCCTACAGCCTGTGCAGAGACACCACAACCCACCATGAATAGGGAAAGCGGGATACTAAGGGCCAGTTTCTGCCAGCGAGATGATCCGCTTGACCGGCTGTGAACGAGACGTGGCGAAAGGCTTGCCTTCGGGTTCTGAACGAAACTGATACAGAATGGAGACAAATGACACACCCCTTCGCCTCAACTACCAGTTGACGCTATCCACATGGCACGCAGAGGGCTAACGGCGCCTCTGATAACAGCCTCCACGTTGTCCGGGAATACGAACAGATGCTGCCATCATTACGAGGTAACACAGGACCACCGTCCACCAATGTTAATCACGATGAGCAGTGAATAAGCAGAGGGACGTGTACTCGAATTGACACGGGTTACCTGCACACATCAGGCCATCGCTGATACAAAGTAGGTCTCGTAGGTGTCTCAGACGGTGACAAGAAATGAGTGGTAGTCAGCCGTCACAGCTGGACAGCCCGTAGGCAAACAGGAAGGACACGTGGAAGCCAATGGGAAGCCCCGCCCACGAATCTGGGAAACCGCGAGAGCCATGCTGCGTCCCGTGCTATTTACCAGTCCATCCTGAGTACACGGGAGAATCTGTCTTGCGAGCACACTACTTGGTGCTCTACGGACAAACAAGGCTTATGGCATGCTTCAGTCTAGAACCCATCTACGTCCCGATCTAAACATAAAGAATTTTCGAAACCGTCCGCTGCCGGCTACCACGGATTGCTACGTACCAGTTTCCTCTGAAGAAATCCCCCCACAGAACGACGCGATAGGAATCACAGAAGTCGCTGTCAGCGAAACGCCTCTACTGTCTCTAGCTCCATGAATCCATGTTCTGCTGTTGTTTTCGGAAATGTAGCAGAAGATTCCAGTGAGCCCTGGAAGACCCTGCCGCATCTCACGCTCCCTATCAATTTCCAAACTTCCGTCTCCTGCCTGACACGCCGGACCGGTTTCGACACCGAGCTTGTATCATAACTAGTGTTCCTTACCTTTTCGCGCTGCGGCGCGTGAACAAACAACAAACGCTCAGAGCACAGAAACAGGTCAGTCATATGGAGGGCACACGGGTTGCAATCCCGAAATTAAAGCAGCTCCCCCCAACTGACGAGCGCCAGGTGTTGAGCGTGTCATCTGTCTGTCATCGACGACAACGAAGTGTGGTACTGCCGTGGATTGAGTCAATACCTCATCAGGACTTTCTTGTTGACTCATGTGTTCGGAGCCAAACTTCGAATTACGTAAACCATGTCTAGGAAAAGAGACATATATCATATCCTATGAGAGAAGCGCAATTGGCGCACAGTGCCAACATTCCTATGGCGCAGTTGAGCCTAAAATATGCCTCCGAGCATCAGTAGCCGCTATCACCGGGGATTGATATCCCACTGGGAGCTGGACTCAATTTAGCTGAAGATTCTCGTAAGCGTAACGCGAGATCCCCCAACAGTACGCAGATCTCTATCTTTGCTCATGGTCCACAGACGTCGGCAAGTGCAGGCATGACATCAGTAGCCTGTGCTTATGATACGATACACAGGCAGCACACTCAGGAGATTTATTTAGATAGCATACCTTAAATTTCAGTATATATCAAGTGTCAAGACAGAAGCCGTATCCCGATTTGAATCCATGCAGAATCGTCGTACACACAGTGTGTACCACGTACAAACATCACGGTTCCACTTCACCCCCACACATACTTAAGGAAGAAGAAAAGAAACATCGGAATCACACCGTAAGGAACTTGATGGCGACGTGCCACCAAGTGCCCGAACTGCGCGGAAGAGTTCTACGACGAAGACTAAAATCCACTAGAAATTCACCAGAGTCCTTCACAGATTAGGCGCATGACAGCAACCTTCAGCTTAGGGTTAGTTTTCAACAGACGCCTTTTGCTCCTCAGTCCGCTAAAATACGCGTTGTATCAGTCGCGAGTCTCGCGAAACAGGTGCCTATATACGACAGTTAATATATATCTCTACTAGTGTCAGCTGGTTTGCCCAGGTCCGACAATGATATCCCACCGCAGTGTTGTGCACGATCAAGCACGCCTGCACTTACATTCTTTCTCTTGCGGAAACGTTCCACAAGAGCAAACAACAGTCACCATGGGAGCCTGTGCCCATAAAGCTTCTCGATCCCTAGTGGTCCTCATCATTCAGATGCCCCTTTCACACCTTCGACAGACACACGTCGTCAGACACTTGCCGCGCCATGCCCCTGTGTTATTTTCGCAAAACCCTTCAAGCAGCCCGCTGCCACATTGGACTCCCTACACGTGTCCTTTGGAGTTTACTTTTCTCATCGCTGATTCAGCTAGCTCCGCACTCGCTTGATCCGTGACTTACCCCTGGTTGCTGCATAACAACACTAAGCAGCACAGGCACAGTGCACGGCAGCTGGGTGCTTGGATATACACAGAACTGTAGGCGCCTGCGGATCACGGAAAATACATTAAGAGCGTGTTGATTCCTGACACACATTGCTATATTGCCACACACACACACACACAGTTTTACCAACAGCACGCTCTCTCCTAGGCACACACTACCCAGTTCCACACATCCATGATTCCACTACGGTAACGGTCTGCCGCTCGTCAAACCTGTCGAGTCGACGAGGTCAGTGGCACATGACCTCAAAAGCATACTCAAGCGCTGATAACTCCGTGCCACTCTTCCACCTCGTAAAGAGTCGCCTTATGTCCCTACTACAGGCAATTCCACGTTACATCGCCTTTTCCACAAAGCACATGCTTGAACTGTTTCACCCTTCCTCCAGTCTCACCAGTTAATCCAGCTCGCCTAAAGGGGAGACCCCCCGGATTTGATATTTCACCCAGACATGAAGTTCTCATTGAATCTACAACATCCCAACAACTCGCCTACCATCTGTTGGTGACACCGCAAGCCGCCATGTTAGCGCAGGGATGGGATTCGAGCAGCTGCGGGGCTTGCTGACAAGGAACTCTGCCAAGATGGCAGTCCCCACGGCCCTTATTGGCAAAACTGGAGAGAGAGTCAGCGAAAATATCTGAAGCGACACAAACCACGTGACACCTCTGCCTTTGTGAGATACGGACAAACTGACAACGCCTCACTATCCTTCCACGACCATCGAGTCTGCTCACCACACTCCGCGTCCACAGCGCCCGGAAGGCATCGGCGGCACGGTACTGGCATGCGGGTAGAACACGGCGGATATCAAGCAGCACGTTGTATCGCAGCCTGACGCGATTAACGCCTTAGAGACTGTCACAACACGGACGTATTTGACACTATACGAGCACAAAAAGCAAGTGGCGTAGATCTCAATTTCGCGAGAATTCAGGTAAAAATCGGATCATCCGGTTTCTGTTGTTCTGCCACGATGTGGTTCTGCGCGTCACGCTATGCGAATTACGCATGACAGAACCCTTTTCGCCAGCGTTCGCTCCTCCGATTGGCGGTACGTATGATCACTTTTGTACGGGGTCAGCACGCTCTCTGATCGCGGGCACCCCAGTCATAAAGGCGCTGGTTGACTGCTTGTCGTTCGTGCGCCTGGAGAGCAGGTCCTGTGTCGGTATGAAGGAATCCTACTAGTTTCAGCTGTTCAAAAAGGTAAAGATGCTGCCAGAAACCATCTTTTCCAGTTTTGCCTCGTGTGGATGCATTCGCCTGGATTTATGCCTCACAGGGCGCTGTTCCACTAACCAGTCCCAAACCTTCCTCCACGCAATCGAAAGCGCATTGCAGTCACCCGCATCATGCCCTATCCGTCTGTTGCAGCTGCAACTGCTTGCGACCACGTGCTCTGCTCACTGCGGCATGAGCTCTACCTGAGTGACCCAACCACCTTATAGCTTCCGTACAGAAATCACCTGCAGGATAACATTTCGGAGAAACCAAACCACTGTAGCCATGTTCCTCTACCGGCATTTGATGCTACACGGACACACATGATCATTCTGTAGATATCATCCTCACTATCGTAACTCGTCACGACGCGGCGTTTTAGGATTTAGAGAATTCGTCCCCTTCACCTGAAATATGACCCATGGTAAAATAACACATACACGCACACACTCCGTATATTCATGCTCCGGTATGCCTTGTGCCTCCGATATACTCCATCCTGAACTGAGTCACAGAACGATGTGACGTGGTATCGTGGTAAACATATCGGCAACCCGCTGTCTCTCCCATCTACCATCGTGAGTCAATTCCACTGGCGTGGATATAATCGTCGAGATGCACTCTCGTGCATCGATACGACCAAGTAAACACTCCTGCAAAACCATGACAATGAACCTACAGCCTGTTCATGGACCACACAAGCAAAAACACCAAAGAGTTACAGGTTCCATCGTACCAACCAAATGAAGTCCCATGACCTTAGCACAGATAAGGAAGAGAATTACCTGTAGTCGACCCGGCCTCTGCTCTCCGAAAACGGAGAACGGAATCTACTCAGGCACAAAGTGGGGCCCGTCTCCTCCGGATCATCTATGAGCATCAACGGTAGACGAACACAAGCTGCACACGATTCATACACGAATGACACGTACACCACACTCTTAGAAGAGGACACCTTTCAGTCTCCACACCACCTTAGTTTCAAGCACTCCAAGAGCACATGTTGCGAGCCGAGTATGAAGAAATTTCACACCGCCGGTATAGGACCCCCATCAGCGAACCACCTTTGGCCTAGAAACTTGAAAACCTCACAGCCACCGCCAAAAGTCAGGGAGGCTGGAGACGCGTAGTGCACGTCAACCACTACACATGATCATGAGGTAAACGAGGGGCCCGGACCGAATAGCCGTCACCCATAAGAGTATACACCAAACCGCATCTGAAGCATGCCGCACGTGTTTTGCCCACACACTCAACTACACCACCGGATACATGAGTTGAGTCTTTCCACAAACTCCGCCACGCGGCGGCACAAACTGCATGACGAAACGAATGCGATTTGTAACTTTTGGCACCCTGCAACAATCGCCCCGTCGCATATGCGTACTTCCCGGAGCTGGAGAAACACGCGACAGCCGGTACGGAAGAACACTTCCCCCAAACAAACGGTCCTCGCGGACACTGCCGGTATACCGACCCAACGCGTGACTCGACCCGGCACTGCGCCTATCCTGTTTCACACCATCGCCACTCTTCTTGAACACGTCACACCCTTCGCGAGTCACTCTGGTTTCACACCGCAGAGACACATGCTCTCCTACGGCTCTACAGAAGATATTTCTCCGCCTCAATTCAACAAACACCGCAGGCGACGTACCGTCTCAACCTGATTGTATGCCGCTCGGTTAACGCAGCGGGCCCCCGCTGACATATCATCCCACGAAACGGCCACCCTACAAAGGCATAGGTTGGCAGTTGGACTCACGACCACCGAATGAAATAAAATCACAGTAGCCCATCACATCTCCCCACGCACCACACGTTCCGGCGCATGCTTTCGCCAAACGCTGAGCCTCCGGATATGCATGCGCCCACACACGATAGTGTCTCACAGTCCTCTCACTGACCACGTATATTGTCACTCGGTCATCCGTAGGATATATTGAAAACGCAACTGCATGTGTGATCTAACAGCACAGTACGTGACTCTCTTCTTAACAGTAGCATACGCCTCCGTCACAACCCACCATTCCGTGAGTCACAGATCCCATGACTGAACCTCGCCTGCCAAAACACACCAGCAACCGACTATCACGCTCCCCAGACGATGCCCGCCCCAGCCCCCAGCCTCCACCGCGGTTATATCCATGGACACATTGCAGGGACCCAAGTAGTCACCCCTTCTCCCGACCCTCTGCATGTGGCCTACAGTCTGGGGTGCGACACCCATACCACCGCCGCCACCAGTATGTGACGAAGACACATCAACAACCCCTGTACGCCTTTTCGCTACCGGTGAGTCGGACAGGCAGGGACGCTTGCACTCCCGTCTCCCGCACAAATGATGAACTTCCAACTTCAAAATACATATAATCCACCACCTGTCATTCTCTAAGACGTTCCGGTTATCTATCACTGTCTACTACGATACGACGTCGTTGATTGCCATCAACCAAATCAGCAGAAGCAGTCAGACCGTCTATACAATCTGACTAATTATTGGTCCCCACACACGGCGACTTTCCACCAGCGAGCCAATCCTCACAAACATTCAGCGCCAACACAGTCGTGCTTACCGTACGCGTAAATCTGCTCCAGCCGCGTGGCCACTCACCAGCCCTCCAATCCCACTACCATTCTTCCCAAACATGCTCGTGCTCCACCGTGTTAAATCGGACCTGACCTCTACGACCCGCACGTCGCACCATACATGTTGACGGGTAATACCTGATTCCTGTTCCGAGCCGTTCCATTGCGAACCCCATGGCAAAACACATACCGCCTCAAGCTGAAAACAAACATCGTGCCGGAATCAGGGAACACGCACGGAAGTCTAACTGGCGTGGTTTCCTGCCAGTTCAAATTGTGGCACCCATGTACCCGCCCTTCCACCCTCCTATGTCTCGCGGCGCTCAGTGCCTCGGCCTTCTCCCACAGCTCCGAGGCACATGCCTCACGGTGTTCAGCGCATGTCCATGCATCCCTACAGGCTCCTCGGACTCGCAAGCAGGCGGCCACCTGCCGCATCCTGCCCGCGCATCCCACGTCTCCCGTAGCCCCGCCGCTGTACGATTGCCTTCGCGATGCGGAGCCGTCATATCAACGATAAGGGAAACGCCTAACACTCCTCAGCGCGTCGCAAAAAGCAACCCGCGAGACGCCCGCTGCACGGGACGGAGGGCCACCTCATTTCTACTTAAGCAACTGTCTCCTCAAACGAATCCCGGCACTCTCCACTCCAACTCAAAACGGTGTAAATACACCGATTCATGGGCGCCCATCATCGCATATCACACAGTCAGGCATCGTCGTGGTGGTATCACTCTGTGCCTCAACACACCCACAGAATAGATTCAACACGTCGCCCAGGAACAACCAACGACGTCCAACCGTCCCGCGCTGCCGCCATTACACCCGCCACGCGTCTCCGCAGGGCCCCTGCACAGACAAGTTTACGTTCTTTCCATCCAACCAAGATGCAACTGGAGACCTCTCCCTCGCTCCTCGACCACCCGCCGTCACTGCCGTGGTGCCGTGAGACCCCCGGATCCGCTCTGTCCTCGATAATGAACACCTCCACAGCGCCTTAGCTGGCTCCCCATCATGCGCCTACAGCCTGTGTCGCGAGTCCAGAGTCGGGCAACACCTATGAAGTGAAGAGACAGATCGAGTCACCTATTTCACGGCCAGTCACGCAACGCCCTCAAAACGGGAGGACACCCCGTACATTGTGCCTCACTATCGACACTCTTCAATACAACATTTCCACGCAATGCACCCGTACCGACACGAAACAAAACAATAACATAGTGCGCTGTCCGAGTCTCCTCTAACTCCTTCTTCATCGCACTTGTGCGCATCCTGACACAAGGCGGCCAGGATCACTACACTGCTGTCACATCGACGTGGCCATCCACACTGCTAGTCGTGATGCGTCTAGCATAGCCAACGCTTGACTGATCCGCCCCTACCTTTCCAAGCCGCTCAAACACCACAAACGTTACCGAGCATCCACCGGCATACCCACGCCAACAACACTTCAGGCACTCCTGCATGAAGCAGGCCACTTGGCGCAGCGGTGACGCACTGCGCCTCGCTTTCGCACCGTTCAACCTGCACGCCTGCGATGCAATCAATGGAAATCCCTGAACTTGCGTCAACGGTTGACGAGAACAGGAACAATCCACCATGTGTCAAAATACGCTTGTCCAACCAAAACCACGAGGCGGCTCGGGTGACCTTTCCCCATCTTTCGCACGTCGCTTAGGGTATAAAACAACCGTATCCTGAGTGTGTTCTCTGTCTGCTCCATCCACGCGCAATCACAGCATTGGCAACAGCGGTTGACCCTCGTCACAGAATCCCCGAGGTGGGGGCGGACATTCACTAGAGGAGTGGGTTGGTGCGAATTGCCGAGCCTGCCTAGCGGCCCTTGGAACAGTTGCCTCGGCGCACATGCATACGTGCTGTGCCTGCAGAGATGTACGAGCGTGCCGCCGACCGCGAACGTCTGAACGACTGCTGAGGCTGAAGAGAGTTTACATCGGCCAGCTATCTGCCCAGACCCGTCCACTCCAAAGGCAGAGGCGACACGGAACACGAAGTCCCACCAAAACTGGATTGCCCCGGAGTCACCTTATCGTATTGGACTGAACTGCAGAATCTACAAGTCTCTCAGCCGGCGTGCACGATCGGTACTGATGCTGTAGGTACCTTCCTTTTGTCATGCTACTAAACGCCGCACGAGCTGTACCTTCTCAGCCTGAGCAACACAGGCACCGGGTACGCGGTACGCCTCAGCATCCTGCCCAGTCGGCTCCACCCTACCGCGATCTGGATTGTCTTTGCGATATCCAGATCAACAAATGAAATACCTTCACCGTACCCAACATCGTCTCCCCACGCAATACACGTCTCTCGTACGGAGTATATGGTAACTTCTTTGTACCAATCTATATTGGTTGTTCGGAAGTCCGTTTCCCACGACGTAATGCGATCTCGTATTCTGGTACACGTTTCCGAGAAATTCGCCACGTCTCGACACGCACACCCACAAATGGGGTCACCAGATGTGCTCCTTGTTGTCCTATGCGCTACAGCATCTCGGTCACAACTCTACATCTCACATACAAGTACCGACACAAGCAACCTCCCTAGCCACTGACCCTCTTCTCAACGGCACGCTACAACTCTGCCAGAATCCCCTGACCCGAAGCACAGACTTCATGACCGAAGCTTACCTGCCAACAAAACACACGCAGCCCGCTATCTATCTCCCCAGGTGCTGCCCGCCACATACACCCGGCTATTAGTCACCCCCTTCACCCGATCCTCAACCAGTGGCCTACATTCTGGTTGCCGAACCAGTACCATCCCTGCCTCACGAATGTGACAAAGCCTCAACAGCGTCTCCCACAAGCATTCTGGACCCCCACGAGTCGGACGAGCACGAGGCCCACACTCACATTTGCCGTACCGATATAGAAATCCCAGCCTCGAAAGATATAGAGATCACCAGTTCTCCTCAACACCTGATCCAACTACAAACAACAACCAGGGGAGTTCTTTAAAACCACCAATCACTCCTAACACACGGCGCCCTGACACTAATCGCCTAGTGCCTAAACGAATCCAGCGCCAACACAGTCATACTTACCGTACGCGTAAATCTGCTCCAGCCGCGTGGCCACTCACCAGCCCTCCAATCCCACTACCATTCTTCCCAAACACGCTCGTGCTCCACCGTGTGAAATCGGACCTGACCTCTACGACCCGCACGTCGCACCATACATGTTGACGGGTAATACCTGATTCCTGTTCCGAGCCGTTCCATTGCGAACCCCATGGCAAAACACATACCGCCTCAAGCTGAAAACAAACATCGTGCCGGAATCAGGGAACACGCACGGAAGTCTAACTGGCGTGGTTTCCTGCCAGTTCAAATTGTGGCACCCATGTACCCGCCCTTCCACCCTCCTATGTCTCGCGGCGCTCAGTGCCTCGGCCTTCTCCCACAGCTCCGAGGCACATGCCTCACGGTGTTCAGCGCATGTCCATGCATCCCTACAGGCTCCTCGGACTCGCAAGCTGGCGGCCACCTGCCGCATCCTGCCCGCGCATCCCACGTCTCCCGTAGCACCGTCAACTCACGGTTTCCTGCGTGAATAGACACAGCCGTCATATCAACGATAAGAGAAACGCCTAACACTCCTCAGCGCGTCGCAAAAAGCAACCCGCGAGACGCCCGCTGCACGGGACGGAGGGCCACCTCATTTCTACTTAAGCAACTGTCTCCTCAAACGAATCCCGGCACTCTCCACTCCAACTCAAAACGGTGTAAATACACCGATTCACGGGCGCCCATCATCGCATATCACACAGTCAGGCATCGTCGTGGTGGTATCACTCTGTGCCTCAACACACCCACAGAATAGATTCAACACGTCGCCCAGGAACAACCAACGACGTCCAACCGTCCCGCGCTGCCGCCATTACACCCGCCACGCGTCTCCGCAGGGCCCCTGCACAGACAAGTTTACGTTCTTTCCATCCAACCAAGATGCAACTGGAGACCTCTCCCTCGCTCCTCGACCACCCGCTGACACTGCCACCGCCCAGCCAGACCCTCGGATCCACTCTGCCCCCGAGCGGAGTGGATTAGTGCGAGTTGCTGAGCCTGCCTGGTGGCCGCTTGGAACAGCTGCCTCGCCGCACGTGCGTACATCACCGCCCTGGGGAAACAAGTCGTGTCACGATGTTGCCGAGATTCCTTCAAGCGAGGGGCTGGATATGGAAGCTCCATCAGATAGCCTTGTCGTAAATCAGCAGTTGCATCAAGCAGACGCTGGAGAATGCTTTTCGCTGTCTCTCGTTCAGCCTCAGAGGCCGGCCCCGGAAGAGTTCGACTAACCGGGCAGAACGCTGAAGCCCTTTTCTCCACCTGGACTCACACTAAACCGCCTAGTCGCGGAAACACGCTTCCAGACAGTCTAGTGCCTCCCCTTGTACTTCCAAAGCATCAAACCTCCGTACTCCCTGGATTACACGAGCAAGGAACAGCAGACGCCCCAACCCCAGCCATGCGAAACCGGATCCACATGTCCGGCGCACCCGCCGAAACACTCGACTACCTCCAATAATGCAAACCCTTCTCCACCTGGTGCTTCAAGGTTATCTTCATGTCGAGAGGCCAAACTCCTTCATTCACACTTCCGACCTTTTTCGTTTACTTCCTGGTACCCCTAACGTCTCTCCGAGGGTAATACTCTATTCCAAGCGCGTTTGCAACCTGACAACAAACTCCATCGCGTTGGCTACCGAGTCATCGGCACCTCCACATGATCCTGCAATGCCCCGAATCATACGTTCCTCAACAGCAAGCCGCTATCAAACACACGCACAATCCCTGCCCTCCGCTTCAGCCCCCTGTCACTGACACAGTCTTCTAGAGCCTCAGGATTCACTCGCCTTCGCCTCCACAAAGTGTTCGTAACACCAATAGCATCTCGTCGTCGTGCGCCTACAGCCTGTGCAGCGAGCTCACAATCCCGCAAACCTCTCGCTTGAGTTGCGACTTTGAATCACCTACCACGCGACTCATCACCGACATCCATCAACCGGTGGAACACCCGATCCTTCGCCTGGCAATGTTCACACCATTCCCATTCAGTAGCAGCAGGCAGTGCAATCGTACAGACGGAACACGAAACGACACTATCCCCAAATGCTTGCCATTCGTCTCGCGTCCTTATCGCCGCAAGCGTGTAAGCACCCGGATACAAGGCGGCCAGGATCAATGCACTGTTGTCACATCGATAGTGCCTTTCACACCGATTGTCTTAATGCACCCAGCATACCCATGTCTTGAGTGGACCTCTCGGTCGCCGTCGCAAGCCGGTCACAAGCCACGAGCATGATTGAGCATCCTTCAGTAGATGGCCACCGACCCTTTTTCAGGCTTTACATGAAACAAGCCACGCGACGCACCTGTGACGGCCTGCATCTCGTCATTCGACAAAGCGCTGCCAGCAGGTAAGCACAGCATTGGAAAATCCTGGGCCCGCGTCAACGGTTGGCGAGAACAGGAACAATCCACCATGTGTCAAAATACGCTTGTCCAACCAAAACCACGAGGCGGCTTGGGTGACCTTTCCTCATCTTTCGCACATCGCTTGGGGTATAAACCAACCGCAACCTAAGCATGCCATCTCTCTGATCCACACACACACTCAGGCACAACCCAGGAACATCCCTTGATCCTCGTCACGGAACCCGCAAGGCAGAGACCCACATCCCCTAACGGAGTGGACGTATGCGTGATGCCGACTCATTTGGCTGGCTGTCTGCACCCGTTTCCTCGCTGCACATGCATACTCGTTCGATCTGAAGAGTCATACCGCGACACGCAGCACTCGATCACATCAGCGCCAGCCGATACGAAAGAGAACCCCCCCCCCGTCAAACGTTCGTCGCGGACGGTTCTGTTCCGATGATACAGACCCAACGCGTGACTCGACCCGGCACTGCGCCTATCCTGTTTCACACCATCGCCACTCTTCTTGAACATGTCACACCCTTCGCGAGTCACTCTGGTTTCACACCGCAGAGACACATGCTCTCCTACGGCTCTACAGAAGACATTTCTCCGCCTCAATTCAGCAAACACCGCAGGCGACGTACCGTCTCAAGCTGATTGTATGCCACACAGTTCAGGCAGCGGGCCCCCACTGGCATAGCGTCCCACGAAACGGCCACCCTACAAAGGCATAGGTTGGCAGTTGGACTCACGACCACCGAATGAAATAAAATCACAGTAGCCCATCACATCTCCCCACGCACCACACGTTCCGGCGCATGCTTTCGCCAAACGCTGAGCCTCCAGATATGCATGCGCCCACACACGATAGTGTCTGACACTCCTCCTATTCCCTTGTTGTGCAGGCTCTCGGTCTGTATCACGGTTTATGTAAAATACATGTATTCATGCAGATTATTAGTTTTATCCGTGAGTCGCTTCTCAGTGATACACTACGTTTCGGCCGCATCCATATATACGTCGAGTCCGAAATTCTAACACTGACGCTCGCCTGGCAAGCACACTTGCGCATTTCTGCCCCAATTCAAGCCGCCGCAGGAAAGTTTCTTTAACATTCCCGCCATCTCATCAGCATTGCCAAGGCATCAGCCGGACCGCTAAACGACTGTTCGCCTACAATCTATTGGTGAGGCCCAGTACCACAATTTAGTTCCGTTGGTATGCGGCTGCTCACAAGCCACCAGGAAGCTGTTCGCCCCTTTGACGCTAACGGTACTGGGCGTGGAGCCTCAACCCACGATATGGCGACGGCTCTCGCAGACATACCAAAAGGGATTCAATCCGATTAACTTCTTCCTCCGCATTCCTATGGGTTTTCCTATCATCCCTGACCTCAATGGACACATCCACCAGCATCCAGCCACACAGATGCGCAGCAGTGTAAACCCGTGTCAAGAGATCGAGTACCACGCCTCTAATCTTCTCACTAGGTACTGCACAAGGTCAGTCACAGATAAAGGCCCCGTTCTCACATTTGTGGTACGAACGATTTTGAGGGATACTACACTGCTGCCAATCTAGTGCCACCGTTTCATTCAACCAACTTCGCTCAAGCCTCCACATCATGATAGTGTGCCACACGCTAACCGCACCAAATACCAGAAGAAACACGCTAACGCTACTGCAGACACCACATGAAACATCACGCGAGACGACAGTGAAACATTGCACTTTGCCCTTCGCTACACAGTATTCTCCGCAGGCCATAAGTGCAATGAATATAACCCAGAACTACCGCCAATTGTGGAATACCGGAGCCATACAATGCACAGCACATGCCGACATGACGATGAAAGGGAACAAGGAACTTTATCTCGGTAGACATAGCCTGCACACGGCATGCGGGTATAATGACACTCATCGTCCCGACCATTTTGACTGTATTCTGTATTCAAAACCACAATGCTGTCGAACCCCGCCGAGCCCTGTTACAAAATCAGCACGGCGCCGCCAAACCCCTCATGGACTGTTCTGAAGTCCGTTGCAGAGCCAGCCTTCTAGCCCCCTCCAACGGTTGTCCCCTCAGAGCATACGGAGTCGATCTGTAGAAACACGCCACGTCACGCTTCACCCGCAACACATGAGCGACAGCCGATAAGGAAGAAAATGCTCCCTCACAGTGATCTTCAACCCTCCGCTTCTACTTCAATGCTCCAAACGCAACGCGTCACTAGAGAGCCCACCACGAGTAGCCTATCCGGGGCCCATGTTACCATACTCGAAGTAATCTCATCCATTGCAGGTCACTCAGCTGATCAGCCTGCCCTTCCACGGTCCGCCAGTAGAAAATTATCTTCTCCACACTTTAATCCATGCGTCTACAACCGTACGTCATCAAGCTGAAAACAGCACCGCGGTAGCACACAGCAGAGCCGCATACACTCCTAACCCGACCAGAACGTGTTGTGGGCGTCTTCACATCGAGTCCAGTGCCAATCCAGAACCCCAATACCCCCCATGGTTTGGCCTCTTTAGTCCAATTCCTGCAGAGCAAACAGACACACTGCAACTGATGCTGGCTGTGTTCGTTACTGGGCGTGTATTGGTGCCTCGGCACACACACCCCATCGCACATTAAAATACGTGGACTGGAGGTGCGGAGGAGTCGCTGGACACAGTGGATGACCATCTCTCAGAGAGTCTCCTACGCCAAACACCACCACACTCTCCCCTTCCCGACCCCCCTCATTGCCACTCCAGAACCCGTAGATTTACCCACTTTCCCATCCACAGTATCTCCTTATCACCTATGAAAGCTCCCCATCTGGTTCCTACAGCCTGCGCACCAAGTCCACAACCCATTAAAAACAATGAGTGAGGAGCGGATTCGAAGCGCCTACCACCAATTCCATGACGAGCGTGCTTTAAACGGATCCGGCACTATTGCCACTACTCATGTTCACACATCCACTCGCAGACCAACCAAACCAAGACGCGGCACGATTCCTGCACACGTAGGGTACCCATCACCTTTCTCGATCACCGTCAACATGTAGCCGTTGCACTCAACGTCACCAGTGAAAACACCATTTTCGCTACTACGCGGTGCGATTGCCACTGCTACGCTTAACGCACCACATCTGTACTACCCATGAACGCAGATCGTGTCCGCACTGAGCCGCAGTTCGCAGGCCATCCGCTCAACTCAGCATCCACCAGGAAACGTAAGCAATCCCTATCAGCAAATCTTACTGGAGCCATCAATGGATGCACATCGAGCGGAGTAACCGTGAAGCAGTGTCACTCGCCGTGATACACAGTACTACCCGCAAGCAGGATGTGCACCACAAAATTCCAGAACCAACGTCAACGGATGAAGGTGACTCGAGACATCAATCATGATTTAATACACAGGTGTGGCAACCAAAGAGGCGAGGCGCCCCGTCTCCTCAGGCGTCGTCGGCACGCACCGCGGATGAATAACCCCACCCCACCCCAAGCATGCGTTATTTGTTCTACAATGAACCCCAAGACTGGCGAAAAACATGACTTTCTCTAAAATTCAAAACAGCGTAAATCGCCTGATACAACAGTATGGCGTGAGTTGCTAAGCCTTTTGTTTGAATCGCGTGCATCAACTGCCTCGTCGCACGTGCGTACTTCCTCGATCTGGAGAAATCCGGCGCGCCACGTCGCACCCCGCGTTTACGTGCGACAGCCCATACGTGAGAGAATTCTCACACTCAGCCAAATTCGCATAGGGCACCACTGCAGAGGTGCACACGCAAGTCTTCACACAAAGGGTCACCACGATTGGCCTTTTTCGCCTCATGACAACCTGTATCAAAATACACGTACGTGTTGTTGAGTCGACAAGCTGACTCGATTCCGGGGGCTGGCTTCTTCCGCATTCCACCGTCACCTCAAGGTACGCCAGTACACAGATGCAGGACATGCCCCGAAGTGGCGTCATCAATCTCATTTAGTCAGAGTAAATGGCTTGTGAAACAGCTTCATCACCACAAGCCCTTATGAAATGCCACAAATGCGGTGAGCGTTGGCGTGGACTTTAGCAGCCGTTCTTCTCCCAACACTGATATGTGTAGCCGGCATCCAGTCTCCGGTTCAACACTTCCTGGCGATGCGCCGTGTCAATCTGTTAACATCCAGGAGACGCAGTTTCAACTGGAACACCCTATTCGTGGCACATCGCGCTGACAGCGAGGTCACTTGTTAGTGCAAACAAGACCAGCAGTGGATCTGCCTGGGAAAATCAAGTCAGTCCTGCGGAAACCCGGAACATAGATTCTCTGAGACGTGATTGCCCGTGAGCACTGGGCACGGAAAGCCGACGAGTCGCCCTCGGCATGCGTAGAGCTGGTGAGTCTTAGTCGTATACGACGTTCGCGACATCCCCTGATGCGGGACCCAAGCCTACACAATCGTTTTCTTCGTGACCACCTTCTGCAAGTCTCCGCAATATGGTTCCTTCAGTTTCACTGTTGGTCTTCAGCGCTTGTTGCCGGCACTGATGCAGCTTGAAAAAGCCCAGTAAGAGTCCCAAGACAGCTGTCACCAACAAGCCCACTAGGCTCAGGGGCACCTCCTTTCTACGAGGTGAGGCATGCGATTTTCCTTCATGGAGGCGGCTTCTGCATCGGAGCACGCAGATACGCATAACCTCTCTTCGTCATCCCGGGTAGAGTGTGTACCAATCGAGCTCTCGACGAACTCCCGAAATGCCCGTGCACGCAAGCTCACGACGACCGACAGTTTTCAATACGGGTGGACTCTAGAAACTGACACTGGCACTGTATTTGGACATGAACCGTTAATGTGCTGGATGAAGAGAGCCAGTCACGCTGAAATCGAGTATCTAGACAAGTTCTGTGAAATCCTTTCGACGTAGCCTCGTTGCGGCCCTGTACGTCCTCCTGGGTTCAAGAGAAGCTTACGTCAACGTCAAATCTCTATGTGTAACTCCTACCTCCTCGAACTGTTCAGACGGTCATGGAGTTGCGTTTGTTGTCGAGGGGAGAATGAGAACGGCAAGGACGAACCTGCAACGGTGGCATTGGCCGCGCTGATGGTAGCCGGTGCCGATTCCATAGTTTCTACTGCCATTGTCAGACTCTCAACACGGCTGTAGCTCAGAGTGCCCGAAACCACAATTAATAAAACGATCGTTAGGACCACAGAAAAAAGATTTACCATCACAGACAAAGGACCAAGGAACACATGGCTGCTCAGCTCCGCGGCCGCCCCGTGCCCGCTGTGGGGACCGCCAGCATGACTTTGCGATGCGCGCGCTGTCGGAAAAGGATGACTCGTCGTAAACTTCCAGTCGTTGTTTTTAGTTTTAACTAAGGTGAGTGCACGCTGTAGTTCGTACAACATACGGCAAAACGCCAAGGAAACACGCGTGATTCTGCCAGCTGTAGTTGTACTGCTCGCTTCAGTGGTCAGAGCGTGCGTGCGAGTGTGCGTGTGTTCGCCGGACCCCGAAAGCGTTGCCACACATGATCCGTGGCTATCGCAGTCAAACATCGAACAGCATTCACATACATGCTCCTGAAAAGGTCTCGATAGTGAATCTTGCCTCATAGGGTAGCGTGCAAGTCGAAGGCATAATATTTCGAAACTGTCTGCTCCGCGCTCCAACGAAGCGTACTAATCAAGACGCCAGTCCCCAGCGACGTGGCGAGGGCGAGTCATGTTTCAAGACTGGACTCGACTGCGTGTCGCGTGACAAACCTACCAACACCTGTCCCACTTCCGACGAAAGTATTCAAATGGCTGTGATGCATTAGAAACAGTGCATTCTGTGGTGTCATCGCAACATGATAGCACTTTGCCGTCGGCGGACTGATAAGACAAGTACATTCAGGAAGGGTTTAATACGTCGATCTCCTAGACAACATCGGGACGACGACAGTGTCGAGCACCAGGACAGCAGCTGAGCACCGTTCGATGGCACGCAAACGTCAAGCAGTAAGCCATTTGTGGTGCTCAGTGCTTGCCGATGTTTGTGTATAAGGGAAGTGGATTTTCTCGAAGTCTAAGACAGGAACGTGGTTCATTATTAAGCGTCGGTTTCTGCGGTGTCACCTCACGCACCCCTCCCTATAACACTACCCCAACAGAACTTAAGAAAGTCCTCGCGACAACCGCGAACCTTGGGTTGCGCCGAAACATCGCATAAAGAAGTACATCAATCAGCGTTCCGTTTCTCAGCACCCCACGATTTTTTTGTTTTTTTCGTATAAAACTCATCTGCCTCGGACGAAGGGGAATATCCCCTGTAGAAGTAAATATGAACGAAACAGAAATGCGCGAGCGTTTTCTCCCTGGTGACGTACTGGCATGCGCCAGTGAAACCGGTCCTCACACGGATGTTTCGCCGATTCTTCCTCGTTAATGAGCACTGTGGTCGTGATATCTCCGTACAAGTGACATTGGCTGGCCACTGGTGTCGCCATGTGCCCATAGGGTGTCAATGTTGATGTGTCATCGCTCGGCTGTGGACGCTCCGCCGCGGACAAACACCTCAGTCAAACGCAGTCTACTGCGACAGCGCTGGATGAAATATGAAACATACCACTACCCCCGAAAAACAGTGGTGGCAGAGATCACGCCACCTAATTCGCTTAGCGCTAACTGTAGGTCTGTTCATCCCAGTCATTCACAAAAAAACTAGTAAGAAGAGTGCCGTAAGTGGTTGCCTTTTGTCACAAACGGCTTGGGGACGTGTATGACGGCGTTTGAGACACGATTTGTCGTCTCTAAAAATTCCGTGCTTTTCATTGGTGTCATCTTGTTGTCTTTCGCAGTTGCTGCATGCACGCCACATACACGTGCGGTTTACGGCTACACCTAAAGGCCATTTCCGGTTTGATCTGATATGAACATAATGCTATGGAGCAATGTCGTTGCTTATAAAGGCAAACAGCATCGAAGCATCTCTGTGACGACTCTTTTTAGTCAGCAACTCCTGCGAATCGGTAGGTGACCTTGCCGCATGAGGGACTGCGACAGGACAGATCCGCACAACGTGCAAGCGAGCCTCTCGGCAATTCTGCGACAGCCGACCCGTCACGACTTCAAAATCCTGCACAGCAGAGACAAACTGCATTGCTGAACATAGGAATATCGCCACTAGGAGTCAGTATGTTACAGTCAGACATAAAGCGGCGTGCTGCAACTACCACATTGTTGCGACGCGTGAGAAAGATGATGTGTTGTCGCGTTCCGCATCTAGAAGCATCAAATATGGATACACGGAGAACAAATGATTCACTGTCATTACTCTTTGATTGATGCCAACACTTTCATCATCTTGTCAAAGAAGCAGCGTGGCGTCCCCCTGGACTCAAGTGTGCAAAATGCTGCTCTCAAAACTGTGATCACCACCGCTGCATGCGATGTCCTGTCTGTGACGTTTGCCCGTCTGGCAGCTGGTTTCCGGGGGCGCTCTCGTGTGCGCTAGAACCGCAGCCTTGCCGTACATTCCGCAAATCTTTCTACTTTTATTTGTAGTAGCTCTTTTATTTCGTCCCACCATGTGTATAGTTTCCGCTCTGAAACGCGGTAATTAGTGTTCGGTAGTCTCCTGTCGGTCGGTCCACCCCGTGCACAAACTGCTCCGTGTCTTCCGAGCAACATTTGTGTGTCACCATCCTTCACCATTGCGCCACGGGTTTTTTGTCCCATTGTACCATTTTTATCCCGCTCCTGCGGCCTCATATTTCTCTGCGTAGCCTGCTTTTCTTCGAGCGTCTGTTGAGTGCAACACTACGCAAACAGCTATGGAAGTTGCAGCCGTCGCGCTGCTAGCACTGGGAGGCGCCGTTGGCGCGGCCGCTCTGGAGGCGACCTCGGGATTCCAAGCGAACTCTGGGTCACCTGGAGACAGCTCTGAAGAGGAAGATAGTTTCTCTCCCAGCATGCGAGGCAGAAGCATTTCACCTTCCAATTTTGAAGTGGTAGGAGAGTCGGGGACATCCCCCGTTGCCGACGCCAGCGACGATGCAGGGGGAAACGGTGTCACTGCAGTTGAAGGAAACCGAACAGCTTGTCAGGCGGAGCATTCCGGTGAAGGCAGGGAATTTTTTCACATCCCGCAGGTGCAGTCCTTTGCGTTTTCAGGATTCTCGGCCGGTGCGATTTCTCCGTCCTCCGCCGTGTCGACAACAAGGCGTTTAAACGTCCGCCCAAACTCCCGATTCACAGAAAAACCTGGTCACTTCGTGGAAACAAATCGCAACGTATCTCAACCGGTAGAAGGACGCCCCAACGACGTTCCCGCTCCTCTGTTTTGGGCTCGGCTTCGCTCTTGCGCTTTTCCGCGACCTCTCGGCTGTGCTCCCAGCGACATTCACCGTCCGGACTTCCTGCCAGCTTCTCCAGTCTTCGCAGGGGGCGGCCGAGGCACCGTGGATGCTTCCGATAGAAACGTCGGACCCTCTTCTGGAGTGGCAGCAGAGGGAGGGGCTGCTAGCAATGTCGCTTGGAGGGAGTCACTTTCTGGTAAGAGTGACGGACGGTGTGGAACTTTTTCTCGATCGGAACAGGGCCGTCAGGATTTCTCAACTCAGGGGGGGAGCAGGGCGAGACGCGGTGCATCTTTGCTGTTTCGTGCATTCACGAAATTCTCAGGACCCCTCCGGAGGGGTGAATCAGTCCGAACGCCAGGTTCCGCTGAGTTTGCGACGTGTGCCGGCGACGAGCCTAGACGACAGAGCGGGGATGTAACGCAGAACGTGGTGTCAACCTCCGCCGCCCTGAGTCGATTTTCGTTTTCACATGGCGGTCCCTCCACTGGAAAGGTGAAGACAGACCACAGGTCAGCAGTCGAGTTTCCTTGCTCCACCTCAGGACGCGAAGGCCGCTACCTAGGTCCCGAAACCGAAGCCCGCATGGTTGCTGGAAGCGCGATTCTCTCTCGAGAGACGACCGAGACCTCCACATGCGGGGAGGAAGCGTCTTCGCGGTCAACAACGACAACAGTTGCTTCAGATCGTGGAGAGTCTTCGACTTCTGCGGTCACTCGAAGAAGTTCCCTCTTGGGGCCCTCTGAAGGTCTTTGTACAACGGACTTCCGCTGTCGAGGCGGTAGTTCAGCCGGGTTGTCGAAATCGGCCTCGAGCCCCTTGGTTGATGAGGCAGTCACGAGTGGTGCAAGGAAGAGGCGGATGCTGTCATCCTCTGCGTGTTCTCTCTCCCGCAAACATGAAGAAATGGACGATTGGATGAATTCTCCCCATCCTAAGCGACGCAGGAGTCTTTTGGAAGCGCCGCAGATGCCCGACCTTTCTGGCGTTGTCAGCCGGTTTTCATCTACGCGAGAAGACCATGCACGGATGGGGGCGTTGCTGCAGCAGTCGGGAGCCTCCTGGGGTTCGCTCACGTGTGAAGCCGAGTCAGCGTTGGTCTCTCGGGTGCGAGTGAACCGCGGGGTAGCGCCGCGGCGTTTGGCGGATCTTTCGAAAAACTCAGACGAGCAGAATTCTGACAGAGACGGGAGGCGACGCCGGGAAAATGGATCAGAAACTCAGACCTCGGTCGCACCTACTTCAACTGCCGCAGGTGGAGCTTCCAACCTCGAGCTCACGGGTGAGGGAAGCTATCGGAGGAGCCTGGGGACAAACCTGCGTCAGAGCAAGTCGCAGTCGCCAGACATTTCTGCCCCTTTTGCTCCAAAGGGCAACGACGGTGCTCTAGCGGACGACGTCGAAGCCTCAGCGACGTTGCCACCAGTCGCCTCGACCTCGGTGAAGCTTGGGATTGAGGGTCGGGGGCAGAAGCAAGAAGAAAAGGGAGAGAGAGCGGGACCGACAGAACACGGAGATGTGCTTGGAGAGCTCAAGAGGCGTTCAGAGGCAATGGAGGGAGATCGCCTCGAATTCGCGTGTGCCTCCAGCCAGACCAGCCACGCTCCGTCAGACTCGAGAGAGAGGCGGGAGACGCTGAAGAAAAGAGTTTCCCTGCTAGGGAGAAGAGTCCTTCCTCCGTGGCCGGCAGTTCTGGAGGCGAAGCAAGGCGTCGTCGAAAAGGCTACGGGCAAACCTCGAGAAGCTGAGCAGGAAAGCAGAGAGGAGCGCTGGGAAAAACACCCAACGAAAGCACCCGAGCAAGCCGACAGAGGACCGCTTTCGGACCGCTCTCCGGGACACTCGGGTGGGCCGTCGCCGTTGAGGCACGCAGACCCGACCGCAGCAGAAAGCGGACAGTGGCGTGAATCTCGGAAGCGCCAGCCTGAGGCGTCTGAACACGGGGTTCTCCCAGTGCGGAGCGGGCATCCGGTGAGCGGAGGAGGTTCGCCACATCGAGAAGGGAAGATTGCCTGTACGAGTGCAAAAGAGCACGGAGATAGGGACGTCGTAGAGCAGGTTGGGCAGAAGAACTCGACTGCCGGAGCTTCTCGGGGAGGCCCAGCGAGGCGTGAAGAACGTTCAGAAGTCTCTCCAAAGCAAGAGAATCAAGCAACAGGGAAACTCGAGGACAGTTCGCTTCCTGACCAAGGGGAACGCCTTGCAACCGATGAGCGCGCCACAGCACATTTCTCCGCTGAAACAGAAATTCAGAGTGTCTCAAAAAGCCAGAAACCTTCGAGTTCTTCTTCCAAGCAAACCCGTCTTGGGCACAGTTCCCTGCCTCGCAGACCCGTCGAAGGCAGTCAACAGGAAACCAGTTCTGAAGAGGCAGCTGCTGAAAGAGCAGTCACCCCTGCGCCGGACTCAAGAGGCGACGCCGTCTGCCCAGAAGCGGGGAAAGACGAATGTTCTGAAGGGGGAGAAAGGGATATCAAGAGAAGAAGAGTCGTTTGAGGCGCGATCGCTTGAAGAAGCAACTCGTAGAAAGAAGGGAGACTCTGTGAGCAAGCTGGAGAATCGCGAAGGAGACGCACAGAAAGTGATATTGCGTTAACGGGAATGTCTGCAGTAGCGAAAAATGCCTTACGTGCCATCTGGGAGGAGCACCCAGCTCTTGCACATACATATTGACGACTCGTGGCGGAAGCAGCGACGACGCTTCCCCTTTAAAAGCCGCGCCGTCACATCTACTCGAACACTGATAAGGTTTCCGTCATGCTGGTGGGATTCAAATAGATGCAGTTTCATTTTCTTGTCTGCCTGAGGACAGATGCCAAAGAGGGACGTGTGCCCCCACTTTTTTCCTGCTCCCGCCCAGGAGTCATTGACTGGAGCGCATGTTCCTTGTACCGCCACTATTCATACACACTACGGTGCTGCATTTGCATCTTGCGAGTTTTTACATCATGACATCTGTTCCCGGCAGATCACGGCATGCGAAGCACTTGATTAATGGCTAGAATAGCGGAACCTGCTTCTCTGGCGAGACACTTTCTTGGCAAATCTTGGAGATTACCAAGCGACTGTCCACAACCGTTAAAGGGGTGTCGGCATCCATATTTTGTAGCTGTTCTCGCTCTTTTGGGTGTCAGTTTCTTCGGAAAGTTCCCTTTTGTAGACGGTGGTGGAATAGTAGTCGTGATACAACGGCGGAGGCAACGGATCCACGCAACTAGACTAGACAAGATAACACTCCCCAAATGTTTGATGGCCGCAGCATAGGCACCAACTGCAGGGCGTTCTTTCAGCTAATGCGGTGTACTACAACCTGCCTGGACATTTTTTGTGGATACGGAACAGTGCGGCTTCTCATCCAGTTACCAAAGAACAAGCAAGGGGGATGAGAAACAGCAGTACGTCCTCACCGTGGATACGCGTGCTGCAAGCGAAGTCGCAGATAAGGTACATTACTCACAACAAAACAGCAGCGCCCAAATGCCCTGAGGGGAGACAGTCCGCGAGAAATCTGAACAGGACGAAGTCAACCGTAGAACTGTTTTGCCGTCGCCTTCCGTATGTCTCTACAGGAAGGATGCGTCGTTCCCTTTCTACTGGCAATTGCGTTTTCGCCTCTAAAGAAGCGCATATAAATCTTATAGTGAACTAACAGAGTTTTTTTCGTGCAAGGAAGCGTCCCCACTTGCGATTTCGCCATCCTACCTACAATCTGCGGCAAGATTCCGCGCGGTCGAGCGCGCTTAACCCACCAACGCGGTGCCGTGCCGCCATGGTCGGACGCAGCAACAGAGGTAGAGCAACGTATGGAAAACACAAACCTGGGAGCACAAAAGAATCAGTCCCTCAGACGAGGCGGAGAAAGTTTCTTCATCTTTCTGATTAGAGATACTATCAGTAAGATACCATATAAGGAAGGCGAGGGGGCCGCAGGATAGGCTACTACTTCCCTTGTGTCTTGTGGATCCACGCTGGTCGAACTCGACGACTTGGGGTATCTTCATTGTGAGCGCTTCGACAGAACTCCGCTGCCGTAGTTTTTTGTTGAGAATGGCCACGTCGCCTCTGTTTCCTTCGTCCACGAAAAAATCTTTCCGTGTCCGGGTTCACCTGCTACAGTTACTTCAATGTTGCCTTCAGTCGTCCGCTGCTAACCGTTCTGTCAACTGCTTCGGGTCCCGCAGGGCTTTATTCACAGAAATTTGGGGAGATAACGAGCGAAGTTGCGTAACAGTTCTCAATGATACAACGGATGGGAAGTGTATATCGGCTGGGATGCCGTGTTTCAGTTTTATTGTCCCAGATTTCTCTCTCGCAGAGTGACACAACGTGGGCATGTCCGTCGGGCAGGGCCGCAGGAACGGATCCGTGTCCTTCTGTCTGCCCAGGCGCCGTTACGATGCTCGTCTCCCGGTCAAAATAACCAGGAGGGCTTTCTCGTCCTTTGCCACACTCTGCGTTTAGCATATCTGTGCGTGTACTTTCAAAATGGGGTGCACTTACCCCGCGTCAGTCTTGTTTCTACGGTCTCAACGTGCACGAAGCCCAATCTCCCAAACAACCTCATCCTTGCGTCAGGTTTCCAGCGACAGGCCTGCCTGTTTCCAGCGAGCGAAGCATCTCATCCTCTTGGCTCTTCTTTTCTTGTCTGTAGATCAAGTTCCGCTCCAGAGCGCAGAGTTGCAAGCAACGACCCCGGAAACTCCTACGGAAAACCTAAAGCGTGTGGGTTCTCCGGCACCTGCACACCGGGCTTCCGTGTCTCTCCTGCAGTCCTCTGAGACAAGGCTTTCTCCCAATCTCTCGGCACTCGAGCGTGTGCCACCGGTCTCTGGCGCGTTTTTCGAACGCGACTCTCCGCGAGCAAGCACTGGAGAAAGCCTTCGCGAACGGACTCCTGGCTCTCAAAAGAAGTCGCCCGCAACCTCCTCTTCCCTAGGTTCGGAGTCTCCTTCACATCAAAATCGTGTTTCTTCTCCAGGAGACGCACTATCATCAGAAACTCACGAGATGATTTCTTTCGCCCGGCCCCTGTGTTCTGGGCCAGACTGTACGCGAGTGCTCGCCTTCGCCACGCAGTCGGGGATTCATTCGGGTATCCAGGAAGCCATTACCCTCCACCATTCCGGTCGTGGATCCAGGATCAACCCACGCGTGCCCTCTCGACACACGTTTTCTTTCGAGGAGAGGCCGGCTTCTCGGGCACCAGCCGAACCGTCACAGACCCTATATTCGAGAACTTCCTTTAGCTCTTTGCGTTTGCACTCGGCTTCTCCTTTTGTTCCGCCTGCATTTCTCACTTTGAGTCGTGGCTTGTTTTCCTCTCCTGCGGAGAATGGAAAGGTGAGAGAGGTCGCGGAGAGGCACCCTTGCGAAGGACCGGCACTCCTAGGCCAGACTGTCTTGGTTTCACACACCGCGCAGAAGATCTCTGAAGGCAGCCCTCAATTTAGTCGTGCAGGCGGATCGTCTGTGACACCTACCGATCCAGAGGACCCTGTCTCTTCTTTGGAGCTGAAAAGTTCATCTGAGAGACAGTCCCCTTTGCAACCCGTGGTCTCAGAAGTTGACGCATGGGCAACCTCCCGCGAGACGGGGGTTTCACCAAATCCTGCAGTCCCGAATTCCTCCCCACCTGTTCCTCAACAGTCCCCCGCTCCCGCCTCCAACACCTCCAACAGACTGGGCATCGCTGGTCGTGTAGGTCGTCTCCGTTCCTTCGTAACAAACGTGGCACATGCCGTGCAGTCGATGTGGAGAAGAAGGTGGGGACGACAACGGCGGGTGCAAACCCCGTCTCATATGGCAAGGGTAGTGGGGACGTGGCTGAAGGAGAACGAGGAGGATATCAAGAGAGGAGAAAAGAGGCTTCTCATTCTCATGCGTCACGCCGAGTCCGAGTTCAACGAGTGGAGAAGGGATTCTTTCAGACGGTTACGCTTTCGTGGTAAGGAAACCGATCATTTCTTTCGGGGTTCACGAAGCTCAAGGTTCAAGTCGGTGAAACTCCGATTTCGTGCCACGTGTCTTTCAGGCTCCATCATGTGAGTACCCGAAGGGCTCTGTGGCGGACATCTTCCGTGCTCCCCTCTAGTTCCTTTTCTTTATCACTTTGTGAGCCTTCCTCATCGCAGGCAAATAGAGCATCTGCCACCGTTCCGAAAAATACATGCGCCAAGAGTATCGGAATCCTTCTGAGTGGTGCTTCTTGAGACGTGACAGTACTCGGGTGGCCCAAAACGGGCCTCTTTGTGTGTCGTCCATTTCATACTGTAGCAGGTGCAGCGTTCTTCTTGACTTTGCCCCCTGCAGCGCAAGCTGTCTGGTCGGATCGCAGCGGAAGCACTGCTGGTCGCTCTTCTGGCCGGTCTGCTTGACTACCAGGTCTTCAAATGAAGCGATGAGCTTGTGTTGACCGGCTGCAAAGAGGATAACCGGAGTCTTGTGTCCGTCGGTGTCCTGTGGTGTCTTCTCGTGCAGATATGCTCAGGTACGACCCGAACATGCCAGATGTTTGTCTGACCGACCGCGGCTTGCAGCAGTGTGAAAACGCTGCAAGATTTTACGCGCAGGTGCGCGCCGAACTCCCCTCTCTACAAGTCGACGCCTATCTAGTGTCTCCCCTCAGTCGGGCCATCCAGACTGCACTCTATACCTTTTCCTGTCCCGTTGCTTCTCACGATCCGAACCAGAGGCCGTTTGCTGGTCCACTCGAAGGTGACTCCCCACCGCTGCGCAGAGGATCGCAGCGCGCTCACGAGAAGTGGCTTCTGCTTCCACTCCTGCGAGAGCGCACTGACACAACAGGTGACACTGGCCGAAGGGCGGAAGCGCTCCGCAGCCACTTGGAGTCACTGAAAGCAAATGGGAGACTTCCACTTCAGTGCAATGTCGACAGAGACCTTGATTGGTCACTCATGAATCCCCTCAACGAGTGGTGGCTTCAGTTCGCGGATTGGGAGCTTGAGAACGCCGAGAAACTTCTTTCTTCGCGGTGGTACGAGCCTCACGAAGAGCAGCACCGCCGCCTCACTGTGGACGACCACGCCCAAGAAACGCTCCGCGCTTCCAGCTCTTCTCAGGGTTTGGCTTCAGCTGCGGGAGAGGAGAACACAGCCCAACTGCGGGATCAACTGGAAAGCGAGGGCCGGCAGGCCCCTCCGGAGACAGAACCGGAAACTGTTAGAGACAAACTGCAAATGGCACTGAAGGACTACTCCACGCACATGCAGGACATGGTCAGACAGCAGTTCTGGGAACAGCGCCTGCAGGCATCTTGGCGGTTTCGAAGAGTCCCTCTTGAGAGCGAGCGCGCTGTCCAAGCGCGCATGCGCCTTGTCCTCAGAGCAATCTGCAGCGTCAAGGATGCGAGGGTTGTGGTTATCGTAGGTCACTCGATCGCGTTTCGCATGCTCACACGCACTGCGAAGATGGGCAATGCCGCAATCGTTCCATTCGCTCTCGACTGCGAAGCGAAAACGGTAACCGAACTTTATTAAACCACTCCGGGAGAACAAGGGAGCAGCCAACTCAACCGAAAGGCAACAAAATGAACCCAGTACGTTAGACTTCTGTTGTCATCCATGCTTTGCGAAATCGGTTTCATTGCTCTCCGCGTAAGCAACCCGGGTCTCTGCCGGCTTGCTTATTCGGGAAACGTCCGTTCCTCAATGCCTGCCTACACGAACAGAGGCGGCGACAAAGAGGAAGACCATTTCAGTGTGTCGACAGGAGCTATCGAAGGACTGGCAGGTCTCCTTGCCAGTTTTGTCTACCCAATGTTTAGGTTGGTCGTTTGTTTCCAACGCAAGTGCACACAACAGCGAAGAGCGACAGCACGGAAGCGAACACAACGCCAGCCTTGCTCGCCGAGATGTGATGCCTGAGAGTAGTGACACTTGGAATGTGGTCACTTATCTCGATCTCAAAAGTGCTACGGATAACTGAAGGGTGGTAAACGAGGTTTGGAGATGATCGCTGTCAGGAAAACGAGATATACGAATACTGGAAGCTGACCGTGGAAAGTGCTGTACAGATAAAGGTCGGATGGTAGGTCAATGCAGACCAAGACGTAGAGGGCAGTCGGCAGACAAGGCTATATGTTTAAGCGGTGCGAGACGAGAAAACGAAAAGAAGGAACAATGCAACAGAGTGGTGCAGCCGGAGCAGGAGACACTAACGTTACGGAGGACACCCCGCAACTGGTTCGCCCCGCCTCTCGAGCCAAAGTGAACAGGGCCGGCGGAGCTAGGAAGAATTAATCGGATCAGATTGTGGAGAAAAACATGCAGAAGCGTCCTCGCGTAATGTTGAGGCAAGACCGGCAAGCTGTGTTCTTTCGTACAGCGTGAATTTGGGGAGGTGATATTCCTCGCCTCTGCGCTCCCGATGTCCTGAAGATATATGCGTACACGGTCAGGCGCCGGTGGCGGGTAGGGTTGCCTCGTGATTTTTTTCAGTCTCAGTCGTGATCCGCTTCTTTTGGCCGAACAGAGAATTCGTTTTCATGCCTCTGTCGTCGCAGGTCTTGTCCAAGAGCGCCTGAAGTCAAGAGATGTCAGGAGAAGTTCTCTATTTCTGCTCGTGGTGCGAACTAGATTGGCGGATACGGATATTCTAGATACATGCACATATGTTTACATGCACTCGAAGAACCTGTACCAAGTAGTAGTTGCTTTGAACTGGTGATGGGTGCTTTTCGGTGCCGTTTTTGTAGTGATGCAGTTAAGTGGTCGATTTTTGGACCGCTTCTCTGTTCTGGATGATGGGGTCATTTCCGCTGGCAAAAGGAAGGGTGGACTGTGTGAGGAAATGATAATGAGGAAAATATAGTTGGAACATGATGAAGTTGGAAGAAACGTGGGCTCATCGGTTACCGGCTGTGTAGCTGTGACACCGATGCAGGTTGCCACCTTACGATGAGTTTTGACGACAAAATGGAATTGAATTGGCTTATGTAAGATATAATTCCTGCTCCGTATCATGCAAGCAATGAACTGAGGAAGCCAACACTTTGTGGCGGCTTATTCACACCTTTGTGCGTAGGACATGTGGTCCAGTGTGGTTCTTTTTTCCGACGTCTTTCGTTTCCTAGATAATCTTTACGTGTTTTTTTGGCTTTCCCATCTTCAATCATCGGTTCCATCGGAGCTTTGTCATTCGTCCACCGATCGGTGTTTCCGAGAGAACAAGAAACACACATATCGAACCGGCGTGTCTGACCCCACAATGTCGCCACTTTTTGACTGTGACAGCAGCTAACTGTATCACCAAAATTTTCGTCTGTTAAAAACTGTACAAACTAGTGAATCATGAGACCAGGCCAGCTCTGGCGCATGTTCGGCGTCAAAGAACTATGCGCGCGCCACTCTATTGAAACTACCGAGGGCATACCATTTTCTCATTCATTTAACTTAGAATGAAAGGTTTCGTCCTTGGCGATTCTTACGTTTGAGTGACAACACACTCATCACCCCTGTTCTGCAGGCATCTCAAAACAAGTAGCTGCCACGAGGAACTGGCATTTGTGCTCAACTGCCCACAACCAATCTCCCTTGCTGCCGGACACAAAAGAACATTGGAGGAGCTGTTACTATTAGAAAAAGGAAAACCACGCATATACGCATTCGGATACTGCCCCAGTTGGATGCAGGAAACAGTTCCTGTAACTTGAACTGTTAATCTCTACTTATCTGGTGAATGCCCTGTGCTTCTTCGCAGCTGCCAAGTTCAGAGTGACCCAAAGCCACACTGACAGGACAGAAGGGGCACGGCGGACGCGGTCTTGCGATCGGGGCACCACATTATCTCTCCGGGTGCAGAGAGCAGAGGTGTAATGCGAGTTGAACAAGCGTAACTGGTAGTCCCAGCGTGAGGTTGCAGTGAGGGCAATGGAAGTGGTGTGTCCAGCATCGATGCATGACATCCGCAGTGACGGGACGGTGGCCACGAAAAGCATAGTCGGCTGTGGACCTGTCAAAATAACGACATTCGAGGTCTAAGCGAGTAGTTTAAAGCGTCCTATAAACTCCCCTGAAACAGCTAGACATCGCTGCACAAGAGAGGCAGAGGCTACAGGAAATACACCTATTCGAATGGGTCTTGAGTGATACTGCTGCTGCAAAAAACCATATCTGAGGAGGAACTGTGACTTTTCTGAAAGCGTATCTACCACTGCAGCTTCACTGTGATCGCCACCACAGCGCAAAGATCCGGCGCATGACCGGAACGTTTTTCCCCTTTTTCGGACCAGCCAAGAACCACGATCCTTTGCGTGCCGCTTGTTGCCACCCAGGCTCCTGATGACACACCGAAGCTCCAGACACGAAACGCAGTTGCGTCGCCCTAGTCATTCCCTTGGGCATTTTCTTGAATCAAGCCCATACCGGAGAAAGTGTAGTCCCCAAGAGATCTTGTGAAGCGGGAGAGAGAAAACAGCATGAACGAAAACGGACATGGAGTCAACCTTTCGCACGCTTCGGTGCCCCTACAATTGATCCACTGCGCTGTTCAGCCGTACCCTCTTGTATCTTCCTGGACCTTTCCACCGGACATACACGGATACGCGCAAAATGTTATTCAAAAACTGCCCGCTGCGAGTTGCAGTGTCTTTTTGATCCCTTGTACTTATGGAAACACTACATTCTCTACGCCGTTATCAGTGCTGACGGAAGCGAGCGGCTGTGCGGGATGCCCCCCGGATTTTGCCAGTTCAGACAGTACACAGAGCAATTCCTCGCGCCAGTTCTGTGGCTTTGAACATCGGAATGATGTGCCAACAACAAAGTTGCCCAAGTAGATTGGAAGACAATTTGATTTTTTCAGTTCAAAGAGCCCAATATTGCTGGATTCGCCACGGACAAAGAACCTACGTGCACACGCACAGATCTGCTACTTTGTCTTGCCCCACCAGTTTGCACCAGTGACCGTCGCTGCTTGGATCGTTGCGCATCGTACGTCTTCTCTTCGTCCACATTAACGTATAAAAGCCTTTCTATCTGGAAGAGAGTTGTGGAATTGATCCTAAAGGTTTATTATAAGACGCGCACGGTCAGGGGATCAGAAGGCATGTTTAGGCGTCCGAATCTGGACGTGGTTCTAACTCGCACACATCGTGTACGCATCGGGATTGGCCTACGTACGGGCCGTGCGTAGGATATAGAAAAAAACAGGAGCTGCCGCTTACTCGTGACTTCATTATTCATCGAATACCATGTTTTAGAGTTTGCCCCTCGCTCTCGCACACTGAGTATTGAAGCGATTTCTTAACGTCCAGAGTACTTGCGATCAAGCTAAGATGGAACGGGAGGTCTAAACTCGGTATGACTCGTGCTGCTAGTCACTATTGGTGACCTAGTCAAGCCTCTGTTTTTTGTCGAAAGAGGATTATCCGTCTAAACGCCCACGAGCCGGACTTTGGGGGCGTTTAAAGCGTGTCTTGATCTCAGATAAAAACGAGTCGACGTGCATTCAGTACTAGCCGCAAAAACAGAGGACGAGGAGATCCTCTTTTAGTAACAGTGGTTGCTGAAAAGGAAGCCCGTGAAAGAACGTAAATTCGAGTAGACTTGACCGCCATGTCTGTAGGACCTCTACTAGTCCAGATCCCAAGGTAGAACTTACAAGATCCTCCCTATTCCTCGGCCTTCCGTTGTTTGTTTTCCACATTCCCTCTTAACTTGCGCCCCTCTATGCTACTTGGTCTATCCATCTTGAGTCCGGCCTCGGTTTTTTGCACTACTCGAAACTCGGGTTACCATCTTTCTGCGGTCTTCTGGACTCCGGTCCATTCTCGGCTCGGTGCCCGGGCGTTGGGTACTGTGTTTTGCTATATCACCACTTTTAACTTTCACTGACCTTAACTGTTAACTTCCTTTCGTTTTATTGTACAATGCCGGATTTGGCGGCTGTTCCTTCCAGTTCTAAATTTTCTTCTCCCCTGGACTCTGGGCCAGGTGTCGCAACGGCACATCGGCGTGGACCTGCCTCTCCTGGACCGTGTAGCCCCCTGGGAGGGTCCATCGTTTCCCCATCAACAAGCCGTGTTCCTCCAGTGTCGTCTAACAGTCAGCGTTCCGCGAACATACCCTTTCGGCGAGCCGAAAACTTCACTCTCGCAGGCTCGATCCCGACGGACGCGCCGACCGCCGGTCACCGTTCTCTTTCCACTAAAAACGTAAATTCACCTTTTTCTGTGCGGACGCTTCGCTGCTGCCTCAGCCCCCCAGTAGAGGCCTCTGGATTGGAAGCGTTTTCCTTTTCATCGCATTCTTCTCGTCCACCCTCCTCTTTCTCTGGCGCTTCTAGCCACGCGGCCACTGTTGCAGAGATGCGCGCTCGCCTGCGAATGCATCTCCAAGAGGAAGGAAAGGAACAAAAGGAAACAACTCCGTCTAAAGTGGTCAAATGCTCGAACGACTCCGGTTCCTCGCTTCCGTCCCTGTCTGCTGTTCATCTCTGCACTGCGTCTGGTAGTTGTTCATCCTGCTCTCCTGACGCTGGCGTGTCTCATCAGACGCCCCGCAGGCCTTGTGCTCCTTCGGAAACTGCAGGATCCGATGCTCCATTTGCAGCCCCCTTTCGTCCGCATTATACGGGAGACTACACTCCAGCAGACCAGGAGAGAGGAAAGGGAGGAGAAGCATGTATCATCGGACCATCAGGACCAGACTGTCAAGGAGTCGCGGCAGAAACGAGTAGGCGTAAGAAAAGTCCATTTGATGGACGGCAGGCTTCACTCAAAGAAACAAAGGTAGCGAAATGCAGGCATTCTCTGAGTGAGAAAACTCGCGATTCGGGAACAAAAAACGACACCCGACTTCTGGAAGTGAAACATGCAGAACAAGGCGGCTCCCCGAACAGGGGTTCCACGCCGAGGGGAAAGGAGAGTGTCGAGTCCAGTCTGTCGCGCGGGGGTCTGTTTCCAGAGAAAACAGCATTTTATTCGTTCTCGCCTTTTTCTCCGCCGGGAAGGGAAGCACCACGGGGAACCACTCTTCGCAGTGGGTTGCAGGTGTCCGAGGCGGATCCCCACAATCCCTCCTTGGTCCCTTCCAGTGTCCGCCTGAAAAACCTAAACGTTAGCCAATCGTCTTCTCTCCTGCTGTCTTCTGCCGCTCCGTCATCGCAAAAACGCACCAGTAATCGATCGGACCAGTCGCACCCCAGCGCAAGCCACCGCGTCATTGCGGACCTGCAGGCGCAACTGAGAAGACTCCGAAACGGAGGGCAAGGGGAACTTTCGGCGCTGGAGAGAGGCGGAGACAAGAAGGTTGCCCGTGAGGGTCGCGACCACAAGGTGGAGGACCAGATGCAAGAGGAAGACTGGAAACTGGACGGGAAGAATCGGAAGAAGGGTGCGAAGAATACCCATGCGGAACGACAAAGACGGCTTGAAGACAGCGACGAAAACAGCTACTGTAGCGCTCTCTCCGCCGCGGCAGAGGAGGCCCTGGACAGGGCATGGAGTCGCCTAGAAGGAACCAGCCGGGAAAGCAGTAAGAGCAGCTTGCGTGACTCGCCGCTGGTGATCGAGGAGGGCGAGGGGTCTCTGGAAGCCCCACAGAAGAGCAAGCCGCGAATCGAGAGGAAAAACGTCAAGCGCACGGGCGCCACAGAGGAGAGAAGGACGCGGGGGCCTGTGTCCTCGACTATTCAATCAAGTTCTTCGCTCCTCAGCAAACCCGTAAACCTAGAGGCAAAACTAGCAATTGGAGGCAAAGTATTTCGCGTCGACGACCTTACAAGCATCCGGCAGGGACTCTTCAAAGCGCTTGATGAGGCCCATAATCATTTCCGCAAGTGCCGCTCGGCTAGCTGCGAAAACGGTGATCTCCAGATTGCGCGCACCCGTCTCTCCCCGAGTCAGAAGGCGACGCGCTGCCGCGACCTCGATCGGAGGAGCACCACCGCCGAGGAGTTGAGGGGTCGAGCTCCGACCAGTTCGCTGCAAAGCAGTTCTGGCATAGCGAGGGGTAGAAGCGAAACAGGCGGGATCGCCCTTGCTGGAGACTCTGGCTTTCACGACAACGAGCCTCGACGCACTCGAGAGGCGAGCTCCACAAACCAGAAAGACAGTAGAAGAAGGAAACATTCGTCCACGAGACGGAGGCCTTCTCTGGAAAGAGATGTGAAATCCCGGAGGAGAAAGTCCGCTTCACCAGCAAGTACAGGGAGAGACGAGTCCGCAGGAACCGACCACGAAGAACCAGGGCCCCACCGATCAAGAGACAAATGCGAGTCTCGCGACTCTCATCAGGCTTCTCGCAGCGGGGAAAGAAAGAAATCAGAAGCTCAGAACCCTCAAAAACGCCTCTGCATCGACGACGCGTGTGTGGTCCGTAGCCTGCATGGTGGCGACAAAACACGCGTGGAAAAGTCAGATGGTGTAGATGAAAAGAAACCAGACACCTGTCGCAGGACACAACCGCGCCTCCGGGCCGGTTTCCCTCAAGAATGCCAAGTTCCCCGCGGCCTTCCAGGAGGTCGTCGAGCCGACGATTCGCCTCCGTCGCGTTGTGGGGACTCGCAGCATCCTGGCAGTCGGTTGAGCCCAAACAAGATGACTGCGACACCCCGAAGTCCTTTTCTCTCAGCGGCCGTCTGTCCAGCAGAAGATGAAGAACTGAGGAACCTGACTCTAGGCACCCGGAGAGGCGCAGATTACAGGGCATGGAGTCTGCCGAATGACGACCAGACACATAGAGGTTTTGGGGGCCTGCCAAAAAGAGAGACACGAGGACAGGAATCTGAGAAACGAACCATTCTCCAGGACGTGGTGGAAAGCTCCCCAGAACCTTTGTCTTCAGCCAAGTCTGCGCGCTTGAAAACAAAGGGGTGCGAAGAGAAAACCTCCGCACGCGGCCCTCAGGATAGTCACATGGCTGGCGTCTCGAGCCGAACAGAAGCGATGGAGAAAAGGTTGATTGTCACAAAGGAAATTGCGAACGGGCGAGTTTTATCGAGTTCAAACGCAGCCTTCTCTTGTGAAAAAGCTCCTGATGGAGAAGACGTGGTGATGACAGGCCGCGACGTTTCTCTCCGGGGAAAGCCACTTAGCGTCACTTTGTCGAAAGGGCAAGACAGCGGGGTTTCCGTTTCGCTGTCACATGCTGGGGAGAGCGTCGTGGTCGCTAGGAAAAGAGAGCGTTCCTCAAGAGAAGCACCGTATGTTTCTCCCTCGCTCTCCCAAGAGAGTCACGAACAGCAAAAGCGGCAGTACGCTGCTCGTCAGAAGTCCCCTGTCTCGGCTGCTTCCCCAACAGATGGGCTAAGAGACCGGGTCTGTGTCCTCCCTCTCTCCGCGCTCTCGACAACAGACAACCTGCATCCGATCACAGAGGCTGCTTCCAAAATGGAGAGGGGAGGCGACTGTCGCAAGAAGAAAAGCCGCAGATCGTCCTCCATGCCGGTCATGGAGAAACTCGCGTTGCTTCTGTCTCTCGACCGGCCCTCCCCACAGGTGAAAGGAGACGTTTCCACTCACGAGCGACAAGGTAGGTCAACGCCGAGCTCCTGGTGCAGTCCCGATCAGTCCGCTTGCGGCTCGAACTTCTCTTCCGAGGGTTTCAAAGACTCAAGAAAGCTCGCGGATCGCTCTGCAGAACAGCATCGGATCTGCTGCGTCCCTACAAGGACAGAAGAGAGAGACAGTCGAGTTTCTGCGCCCAAGCCCTCGCCTGCTGCTGAGCAAGACAACGCCGGACACCCACGACACACTGTTCCTTCGCCTTTGGCCTCGCAGTCCCTTGACCGCGAGTCAGAGACACCGTTTGAGAGGCAACAGCTACGCAAGGCAGAGGCGTTTCGGAGAAGTTCGAAGAGCCCCACTACCGGTATCACATGTAGGGACAAACATGAACTCGAATCGATGCCGCCATCGCTGTCACCGCCCTACAACGTTCCGTCTCTTCTGTCGCGTTCTGCTGAAGACGCCCGTGAAAACAGCGGTACAGACAGACCCGCGGCAGCACTCGTGGGTCTGAGGCCCGCGCCTCAGGAAGTGAAGCCTCGTGAGATGCGTAGCGGAAGAAAAGATGTCAACAAAGCCGTTGTTTGCAACTCCTTTTCTCCGCCAGGCAGACGTATTGCGCTGAGGAAACACATTTCCACTCGGACTGGGAGCAAAGCTGCTCTAGCTGCTTCTGAAGAGGAGACAAGCGAGGCTGTGCTCGTCGGAGACTCGCCCTCTTTGTCTCCTCTTCAGTCGCCGCCCTTGCTCACCAGTCCTGGTGCCTTCAGAGTCCCCCTTGGCTCTGCGGCTTCGCCAGGCTTCCGTCCAGAGCAGTTTCGGCGAAGGGATGCATCAGGTGAACTGGAGTTTCCGCACACGCAAAGACTCGAAGAGCCGGCGGTCGGTTCGCAGCTTTTTCTCGACATCCATCCCTTGCAGGTTCGGCTCTTGGAAGCCGGAACTTCCTGCAGAGGGCGACAGGAGGAGCTTCGCGAAAAAGAGCTGCGCGCGCATTCAACAACAGCCTGGAGGGAACCGGGAGAGGGAGACAGCAGGCGCGAAGAGACAGACGCGCAGGCCTCGATGCCGGCCAACCCCCCCAACAGTGTCCAGAAGGGGCTAGGAAAGAAGGAAGAGAAACTCCATTGCGGTCGAGGGAGTCGAGAACCATCAGACGCAAACCTTGCAGCTAAGCGTGCCCAGAGATGCGAGAGCGACGAAAGTGGAGCAGAGAGGAGAAGCGTTCCGACAGAGCCTTCCGGCAGGGATGAGGACCGCACATCGATGGAAAACAGGCAGGATTGTGCCGCCGCACTGACAGACACAGAGGCGGGGTATGGAAGTGTAGGAAGCAGCTCTGCCGTTCTGCCACCCGTCGAGAAGGAACATCTTCAAAGCGGCCTGGAAGGCCTTCGGACTTCTCGCACGCTGTCTCCGAATTCGTCTGAGCATTGCCCTTTGGATGCAACTCCCTCAAATCCTGCCGCGGACCCGACTCCCCGAGAAATGGAGACACCCAGTCCCCTGCCTTCTCGCCGCAGACGCCCCACACATCTGAGATCTTGCCAGCAAGAATTAAACAGCCAGAAACTCAGAGACGCGCAGGCCCTGGGGGCGCGTGAGTCGGGAGGCGAACTCTCGAACGCAACTCGCCAGCCACACGCCCTTCACCGCACCCACAGCAGAGTCGAAGAAGAAGGGGAAAAGGGGGAAGGCGAAGCAGGAGAAGGAGAGATTGTTTTCTTCTCTCCTCTTTCGATTCCGCGACGTGGATCCTGCGCGCGAACACAGGCTTCCAGAGAAAGCATGCCTGAGAGCGGGGACGCCGCAGGCGATGGCGTACAGGGAGAGGAAGAAGAAGGGGTCTCGGAGGCTGAGAGACGAGACAGAGAAAGACAAGCGGAGAGAGATCGGAGAATGGTGGACCTTCCTTCCGTGCCGTCTTCTTGTAGATCCGGAGGCTCTCTCACCAACTGCAGCCTTCAGAGTGTCCGAGATTCAAGAAGCAGGAGAAGCAGCCTAGCTTCCAGTTTGCTCGATGAGGACGAAGAGCGCCTTTCGCACGAGAGAGGGACAGATCGCGTCACGGAGGAGAATGTATGGGGGCATCGAGACACTACGGATGAGTCTCGAGGGCCAGACCGAACCGCAGAGACGAGCAGAAACTCCAGGAACCAGGCAGCTGGAGCCCCCATTTCTTCCGAGATTCCTGTGGCTCAGAATCTCTCCATCTCTTCTTCGTCTTCTTCTCTTCCCTCCCCTCGCGCTTGCCACGAGCACTTGGGGAGAAATGGAGACGACGGTGTCCCGAGGACAAGTTGCGAAGGCGTCGAAGCTCCGGAAGCTGTTTCGTCTTCTTCACGACCTACGCATGGCACAAATCGCGTCCTGCCTGCTGTGCCTGGACAGGAGTCGGAAACGTCTCTTTCTTCCTTTCTCCAATGGAAGGACAAGGGCGCTGTGTCCGACAGAGAAATCGAGGATCTGTTGGACTCCGTCGAAGTGTTTTTGCTCGCTCTCGACGGCGACGGTCACGGACTTTCCCTGCGCCTCCTAGAGAGACATACCCGGCAGCTCCAGCTTCGTCCTAAAGCGGAACTGAAAAGGGAGAGAAGGGAGACATACGCACAATACGAGAAAGCATCTGCCATGGGAGGCCGCCGGTTTCCCTGGATGCAGGGGGAGAAAACGAAGGAAAGAGAACAGAGAGGAGACCGCGTGGCTTCGGAGCTCTGCAGGCGCGCCTCGCCGAGCGTCGAGCCGCCAATCGAGGAAGACGAAGAGAAAAAAGAACGAGGCGAACCAGCGGAAAGAGAGGAATCTAAAGAGCGAACGAGAGCAAGACTTCGACACCTCCACGAGCAGCTCCTCGCGTTCAAAAAAATCCAGAATTCACCCGAGCAACCACATCGCGCCCTCCCGGTGCGCTCGCCGTTGAGAGCCCACCGGGAGGGCGTGGGCGTCTTCACACGACCAGGGGGAGAAGAAAGAGAAGAGCAAGACGCGAGAGGGGAAAAGGAGACAAACAAAGCAGAGGGAGGAGACAAGACGATAAACGAAGCAGCAGAAGATGAACGCGAAACTGTGAAAAGTCCTTTATCTTCCGGTGGCTCCCTCCCCTTCAAACGGCCCCAGGATGCCCCTGAGGCCCCTCATTCGTTTGGGGAGAACCTTGTCGAGTCTAGCATTCATGCAAACGCGCATCGCGAACCTGAAAATGGGGAAGGCAAACTGGAAAAAACAGAACAGCCACAACACAAACCGGAAGACAAGCCCCTGGCGTCTGTCTACACGGTGCTCTCCAGCAAACTAACAATCGGGGAAGACGCAGATCCTTCCACTTTTGGTCCACCAGAAACGAAAGAAAAGACAGCGCCACGTTCACACCCAAGTGACGCAGAATGTCCTGTCTCTCAGATGCGAAAAACAGAGTCGCCTTCCCATTCAGAGCCTCGTCTTCACCCTAACCTCATGCCCCTTGCCTGCAGTGACCGTTTGCAAAGTATAGCACCCCTCTGTCAAGGAGAGAGACAAGGTGTCTCTGAAGAATGGGCGAGGAAGCAGAAGGAAGGCGGGGCCGTCGGAGTCTCTATTTCGAGTGCGGCATCCCTTCACGAGAAGCAAGAGATGAAAGTTGTACTTCCGAACATGGAAGAGCGCGCCGAAGATGACAGAAACGACGGCAACAACGAGCACGTCAAAGACGAAGACGAAGAAAAGAAAGACAAGGATACAGGGGTCGTTCTCGAAGTCCCGAAACTTGGTCTCGACAGTGCAATTGTGGCGGAGAAACTGGCTTGGTCGTCGACACCAGGACTCTCTGCTTCAAAGCAAGAACTGGCCAGCGGCATCTCTGAGACGATAGCCTCTCTCCCGTCGATATCCAGAGAGAAGCGAGAGACAGACCAAGGCTCCGAGCTCGGCGCTGCATGCACAGATAACACACCACGAGGCTTTGGGGGGAACAGAGCCGCAGAAATAACGTCAGCTGAACTGCGGCAGGAGCCGTACACCCTCGCCCCTTCGCAGCCTGTGACCTGGCTTCAAGCGGAGACACAGGGCAACGAGGATGAGATGACTAGCGGAGTTCTTCTTTCTCAGACGCCTGACGAACCGGTGACTCCTTTCCACCTTCACTCCATCTCTCGTCTTCGCGTCCTCCCATCGACCGCTGGCAGCAATGCAGAACCTTACCTCCAAGCCCCAGAACCTCGCCACTCTTATTCAGACTTCTTGCCCTTCTCTGCGTCGTCTTTTTCCGCGTCTTCCTCGTCCTCTGCATCTTCTTTCTCTGCGGCTTCTTCCTCTGCGGCTTCTTTCTCTGCTTCTTTTTCTGCGGCTTCTTTTTCTGCGGCTTCTGGGGTGGTTTCGTCTCCTTTTCCGTCTTCGTGTCCTGACCCCGTCGCGTGCGGCTCTCTGTCTATCTCTCCGTTTTCAGGGTGTCCGTCTCGGGCCGCATGTCTTGTTTCTCGCGGTGTGGACGGAGATGGCGAGAAGAGAGAAAGCGCCGACGAGCGAGCGCGCGACAACTCGGAGCAGTCGGAGGAGCATCTCGTCTCCGCCCTGTCTCGCTTGACTCCCAGCGAGCGCAGCCGGCAGAATTCAGGCGCTCCTCGGGTCCCCTATCTCTTCGGACCGCCTGTGGCGCCTGGCGCGGGCCACTGGAGAGAAGAAAGAGGTGACGGTGCCAGTTCCGGTGAATCCGCCCGGGAGGGCAAGAAGGACGGGGAACTCAGTTGGTCTTCAGGGGCCCACATCGGCGCCATAAACGGGGAGGCCAAACCCCGAGCGCCTGCAGAAAAGCCGGAAGAAGAACAGAGACAGGAAGGCTCAGCAGAGGTGGAGGCATCGGCAGACGCAGACGCTCAGGGGGCCAGAAAACCGTTTACCACCTTAAATCGCAGGGGCAAGCCTCTTGGCGAGGGATTTGAAATAAGACGAGAGGGCGGAGAGGCTTCCACCTTCTACGAGGGCAGTGCGGAGATGTCAGTGTTTCCCCACACAGGCAGGTTCTTTGAAGAAGACCCGAGCGACGATATCTTCTCCCTCGGAGACTCGCCTGCGGCTTCAGGCCCCGAGGAGCTCCTGTTGTCTCGCCCAGTTTCTGCTCTCGAAGAAAATCCATCTGTTTCCCTTCTCGCTCCGACAGGTCGCACCCTGCATCCCTCAGGCTCTCGCGTTTCTTCTCCGCGTTCGGAAGCAGTAGGCCCAATCGAAGTCGAAAGGTCCCTTGACGCTGGGCTCCTGAGAGCCGGTGCGCCGCCGCGCCTCCGCCACGAGGCCCCTGCAGACCCGACAGTCTCCGAACCGCCCGCTCGCCCCCGTGTCTCTGAATCGGAGACAGCAGAGACGAGACAGCCGCTACTCACCGACCTCCGGGGGGCGAAGGTCGGGGAGGGTCCAACTGCGGCGCAGGAGGCGACAGGAGACATCTTCAAGGAGACCTCCGACACGCCGAGGGAGCACTGTCCCGCGCCATCCTGGGGCGAGCTGTCTCCTCGAGAAGAGCGGGCGGCATCGGAGACAGAACCCCACACGAGGGCCGAGGTGGCGAAAGAGGAGCCAAAGGCGCCGCCGAATGCGCCGGACAGTTCCTTTGCCTGGTGGGAGCGCAGCCTCTCAAAAACAAATCGTGAGAACTTCGACCTCGAACGAGAGGCGGCACAAAAACACCCAGAGGAAAGAGCAGCCGAGAAGCGAAGTCTTAGCCTACATGCAAGCGAAGCTCAAGTTCCACTGGTTTGTATGAGGTCTGCAACAAACAGAGATTCCCCAGATAGGCCGGCCAATGCAGACAAAGAAAGAAAAGGCGAATCGGAAGGCGATTTCGCCTCACCACCTCCTCGGGGCCTCGCGTCCCCTGCGGCAGCCGGTCTCCCACCCAGGACTTTCTTTGAACGAGAGAAAGAAGAAGCAAAACATAGTCCAGCGACGCCTGCAGAAGCGAGCGTCACTGAACAAATGGAAAGGATCCCTTCGTCTCCATCTCCGTCGCTTTGTTCTCCCACTGACTCCGAACCAACTCCCGAGGACGCAGAACTCGACGCTCGAGTCGGGGCCGACTGCGCGGAACGATGTGACTCGAAGACGTCCTTTTCAGCGTCCTCTCCCGTCTCGCCTTCTTCTTGGAAACAGCCTCCAGCCTCATGTCCTCGAGAGAGTACGCTTGTGCTGGGGAGCTCGGCTGACCCGGAGTTCGGTCTCGCAAGTGTAACGGCTGGACGTTCGTCCGTTTCCGCGTCTTCTTGTGGCCGAGAAAGAACTGCAGTCGGCGCGCCTTCATCCGTCTGCGTGTCTCCTGGAGAAGAAATTTCAGCCTCCATTGAAATCTGTGCGATGCTCCGGGAGGCGTCGCCGCCTTCACGCTCGCTGGGCTCCACGGCCCCCAGCGGCCTCGCCTCAGAGCTCCCGGCGCTTGGACAGAAAGGGCAAAAGAGCGAATATGTGCCGCTGGCGAGGGCCGAGAAGGAGACTTCTGGCGCTCAGTTCCAAGAAGCGCGAACTTGGGGACTGCGCAGGAAGGACAAGGAAAAAGAAGAGGTAGGCGAGGCGAGGAGATAAGAAGGGAGACAGAAGGCTGCAGAGGCGAAGAGAGACAGGACGCTGCGAAGGGCCTGGGGGGGAAGCGAGGGGAGACGCACAAAAGGAGAAGAGGTAATTGAGAAGCGAACAGTGGAAGGCATGCGAAGGGCGGTGGCGAAAACGTGATGAAGGCAAAGGAGAGAGAAATCAAAGTGGAGGGAAAAATGCATGAAATCGGAAACAAAGGGGGGAAGGGGATGGGGTAATGAGAGGCGATGAAGCGGAGACCGATGGCAGAAAAGAAGCTGCATACATAGAGTGTACAAAACCATTGTTCTAGGGATAAACAGCGAGCTGCGGAAGGCAATACATCACCCGCGACAACAGCCTGGAGAGCAGAGTGATCTCGTGGAACGCAGGTGACGAGGGACAGCAGAAAAAAGACGCGGCGGGGAGACACAGAGAGAAGGAGAGAGACAGCGGAGGAGCGTGGGCGCTTATCCTGGCGCGTCTAGATGTTTTCGATTCGAAGGGCCTTTCACGGCGCGTGGAACGAGGAAACGTTGTGCCGCTAAAAACGGTTTCCCTAAAGCGTCCTTCGATCTGCTGGTCGAGATACACAAGCACTTTCCTTTCCATGTAGAAACGTCCCTAATTCCTCAAACCTTTTTCTTTCGGTGACGGAGCCGGTGTGGTGGAGACATTTTCACATGCGCTGCAAATCGTGTTCGGCCATTCCGCGCTGCCGTTTTCACCGCTCCTCGCCTGGTCCTTTTTTCGAGCCGTTGTTTACGCAAAGAGGCTGAACGCCGACGAGAGCCGAGGCGACACTCGAACACAGTCGAAGTCTTCCACGCCTTACACCGTCGCGTTTGTGTCTCTTGTCTGCAGCGAGGCAAAGCGAATGAAGACGATGCGAGGCTCTTCTTCTCGCCAGAAGAAGTGGGTGCCGGCAGTAGGAAGGCGCCAGCGACAGAAGGCCTCGGCGATCGCGAGGAAAGGGAAGCCGTAGAGAAGGCCTCAGAGGCGAGGAGTGGAGGCTCGCTGCTCCCCAGTCAAGGGGGTTTGCAGGGACGCTGGAGAGAAGACCTGGAAAATTGTTTCGCAGGCCGAGCCGCTGGGCCTCCCCAAAGTCCTGCAGAGTCTCTCTCGGGGGCGAGACCTGCCTATCGCCTCACGGGCGCCGAGGCTTGGGGCTCCACGGCCCTCGGGGCCTGTGGTGGACGCCATGGGTCGGAGGAGGCGCAGGGGCTAGCAGGAGAAGCGGGGAAGAAGAGCGAAGCAGAGAAAGGAAGCAACGGAGAAACTGAAGCCGGAGGCAAGCCAGTGCCTGTGAAGCGTCAGGAGTTGGTGGCATCTGTGGCCGCTCGCAGGATAGCGCTGGGACAGCCCCTGGAGAGAGAAGAAAGAGAGAGGTATTTCGCGGTCGGCGATCAAGGGAAGGGCGGGGCAGAAGACGCTCCACTGTCTCTTGAGATAAGGCCCAGAGAGAGAAACCGAGAAGCGTCTCCAGAGCTCGCCGCGTTCGGACCCCGCGTCCTCGCTGCCCCGGCCGCTCCAAAACTTAACCCTCACCTTTTTCCGCCTCGCCTGCCTTCGCTTGTCTTTGAGCCTTCTTCGACCTGCGCCGCGCCGGAGTGGACCCAGTCCCCCCGTTCAGCCTGTCGTCCACACAAGTCTTCCTCTCCACCGTCGGCTTCCGGACACCGCTCGCAGCCCCCGACCTTGGCTGCCCGGCGCTCGGTGAGTGGAGTGAGTCAGAGAAAGGACAGAGCTGGGAAAACCTTCTCAGAGAGCTCGGCGGAGCTGCAAGAGTCAAATGGCCGCGCGGCCGGTGCATGCGCTGTGGCTCCCTGCGGTGGTTTAAGAGAGCCCACAGGTCGAGCTTCTCCACCGCCTCAGCTGGCTCAAGAGCAACGGGTCCCGCTTCCTCGAGTGCGCCCTTCGGTTAATCCAGCCACGATCCGTCCTCAGCCTTCTGCCTCTGCTTCGTCCCCCCGTTCCTCGTATGCCAAGGCAGGACAAAGCGTCTCCCCCTGTTCCCAAGAGCAGCCAGTTGCAGATTCTCCCCTGGCGCCGCCGGCCTCTCCCGAGGAGACAGGAACACCCGATCCGTCGACGCTGGGACCCCCATGTCTCCCTTCCAGCTGCCTCGCGAGGGCTCCTGGGCCTCCACGGGCGCTTGTTGGGCGCGACGCCAGCAAATCGGGCGCTGCCGAGCCGGGCGAGTCGAGGGACTCGAGGCGAGGAATCGCCCACCCAGGTGAGAGTTCCTTTTCAGATCCGCTGCGCGGCGCCCCGGAGACAGCGACCACACGGAGACAGAACGGAGACACAAGGAAGCGTGGAGAAGAAGACGGAGAAACTCGACAACAAGAGAGACAAAACCCACCAGAGGCTGGGGCTCCAGGGCCCTCTGCAGGCCCTGTGAGCCCCCGACTGCAGGACGAGAGGTCGGACTGTTTCCGCGGCCATGAGATCGAGGAAAACGGAGCGAATCCACCTCTGAGCACGCAAAATGAATCAACGGTTGGTGCCTCCGCTTCTTCATGCTCTCGGACAAGTAGTAGAGGAGCGGAGAAGGTGAGTAGAAGAAGCGGGAGCTTGGGGGCCGCTGTTCGTCGTTTGAGCTCCAAATGTCGAGTGGGGAGCATTAAAGGGAATTCTTTTCAAAGAAAGCAGGCCCAAGAGGAACGGCCGTCTTCGGAGTTGAAGCCCGGGGATGCCTTCGCCTTCCTGCCTTCTTCGCGGCTACGAAGAAAGAAGGCAGCAGGGGCACCGAGCGCCCTGGGGGACCCCGACTCCTCAGAGTCCCCGGGAGACCGGGGCGAAGGCCCCAGCTCGGGGGCGACGAAAGATGGGGAAAAGCCAGAACGAGAAGCGCCGAAGAAATCCAGGGACACGAGTCCCCCGTCAGAGGAGAGGCCTCATGCACTCGTTCAACCTGCGGCTCAGGCGCTACCCCCACCCATGGCGCCTCGCCTTTCGTTCCAGAGCGCGAGAGGCTCGAGCGGCGGCCAGGTCCCTGGAGGCTCCGGGCGAGGCGCCCCGGGGCCTGAGAGGGAGTTCCAAGGAGCCTCGATTTCCGCGCACTCCTGCAGTTTGTTTCGGCGCTTCTCCTTCAGCTCAGAACCAGCTGAGAGCTCGGTCTCTGCCAGCGGGGCCGTGCATAGGCTCTTCGCTCGACAAGAAGAGAAGCACGGACTGAGGGCCGCAGACACGCCCCAGAAAGGCCCTGAGGAGGCGCTCGCGGCGACAACGAAGGAGAAGAAAACGAAGAGGTTCTCGCTGGGGAGAAGACATAGCGTGGAAGGAACGGGGAGACACGACAACATGGCGCCGTAGAGCAGAAGTGGAGGTGCAGGAGCGTCGCCGAGGCGCCTCAAGCAACAGTCAGGACGAGAACTGTGGAAAGGGGCAGAAGAAAGACGGAGTCCTTCCTCGTTCACAAAGGAGAGAAAAGAGAGAGGGAAGCAAAGGCGGACCAAGGGGGGCAACGCCCGTGTAAGTCTGCCTTCTCGTATGGGTGAACCGGACGACTCGGGAAGGTTGATTTCCGCGCTCTGTGTCGCGCAAATGTCTCTCCTCTCTCTGCAACGGTTGTCACACGCGTCGGTACAAGACAGTGCTTTCTTCTTTCCAACTGTTCAGCTCACGAGATCGAGGTCTGTCTCTCCCTCTCTAAACAGAGCGCGGGAAAAGTTGTCCAGCACCTCGGGCTCCACTCTGCATGCCTGTCGGTGCGTCTAAAAGGTGACAGTCAGTGACGAAGCATTGGCGCTAAGCACCGCAGATTTCCAATTCAAAGGAATAGGGGAGCGTCCACTCGATGTGTCTAAGCAAAAACAGTTCTTTCTTGTGTGTACAGTTCCTTGGGTCCCGCTCGTCCTCTAAAATCTGTGTGAACGACGCGTCTTGTCTAAGTCGATCGCAGACGCACGGACAGCGTTTCGCGTCTTCTCGGAGCCGTGTGTCATAGGATGTCGCTTTCGCTGTGTCGAGACGCTCCACCGCTTTCACGATTCGTGTCTCCATTTAAGAAGAGCCTTTGCAGAGCTCGTCCTGCAAGGTTCTTTTTGGCCAGTGAAACCTTTCGAGTGCGGGGCCCGCTCGTTTGTCCTCGAGTCGAGGCCTTCAAAGAAGTCGACAAACACATAGACACCGAGGAAAGACAAAAGAGCACAAAGCACAGACACCACCACCATACACGCGTTCCAGGAAAGCGATGGGATTTCTGACGAAGCGGCAAACTGAGAAGCCCGGGGAGACCGCACAGAGACGCAGGCTGCGGGAAGCCTGTTGAGTTCGCTGTCGCGGTGAAAAAAGAGGAAAAAACGCTTGTGGAGACATTGACAGCATGCAGAAAAAAGGCTGTTTCCAGGCCGCTGGTCTTCCTCACTCTCTCCCCCGAAGACAGGAAAGATGGCATTGACAATTGCCAACACAGAGACACGCGAAGTCATGTCACGGTTGCATGCAGCCGAACTCTTTTGGGTTGTCCAACCTCTCTGGAGGCTCCCAGTGTGCAGAGTTCCTCCAAGATCCTTGTCACTCGGTTTTCCGCTGCGCCCGGCAGGTGCCGTTTCTTCGGTTGATGATATGCTTGTAAGAGAGGAGGCAGATGCCGAGCAGCACTAGCGTCATGAAAGCTGCGCTGTGGTAGTTGTAGTTTTTCCCCAGCACCCGCGCAAGAGACGCTGGCAGACCGGGCGCAGGCTCCGCGCTCGAGCCTCCATGAAGCGTGAAGAGAAAGAAGTAGTAGAGAGTCACAGGCCACCACATGTACTGCAGACACAGAAAAACAAGAGAAAAACAAAAGAAAAACAAGAGTAAAACAAAAGAAAACAAGAGATGCGCATAGGCAGGCAGAAGACGAAATCCAGCGCGAGAGCGACGTGGGGAGACAGAACGGGAGAGAGACAAAGGAGACAGATGAACAGAGATACAGAGGAGAGACAGACAGAGAGATCCGCTGGGAACGGCGTGGAGAGGAGCACGAAGGAGCACACGCAGAGACAAAACACAGAGACCGACGGAGAGGCGGTGGAAGAATGCATCGAAAAAACAGTATGGACAGGACCAAAAGGAAGACATGGACGAACGCGAGAACCATGAAGGAAAGCGAAGAGAGCCTCGCCACGAGGCTCCCTGCCAAGGAGCACCCAGAAAGATCCGCAGAAGTCCGCAAGGAAAACAAAGAAAACGCAGGCCCCTGGCCTGGAATGTGGGCCTGCAAAGCACGACAGAAACCTCTTTCTTCGAACCTTGTTCTCTCGCGAAAAACATGCACTCTCTCGCCTTACCAGTTGCGTCCGCACATGCAGCTTGAGACGAGCAGCGATGAGCTCCAAACAGAGGAGCGAAAAGACGCCGAGCTGTAGCAGAATGGGCGGCTTGAAGGTTAACGACTGCGCAGCAGCAAGAAAACGCATGGAGGTCGCTGATTCACCGTTCCAGGTGTAGCCGCACGGTCAAAGAAACAAGCAGGTGAGTCAACAGTCCGCTTTCCGGTCTTAAATCATGCGAGGTCCCCATGCACATTCATGCGCCGAGTCCGAGGCACGCCTTCTTCCTAAAAGTACGGCCCGTGGCAGAGGAACAGATATATCGACATATACATACATACGCTAATATGCAGGTGCATAAAGATATACAAATATATACAAATATGCACACAGATGTGAACTAGTACATACATATATGTATATATATATATATATAGGTATACTTGAACAATGATGTAGATAAAAATATAGATGAAAAGAGCGAGGTGGATGGCGTGAGACGACGAGACGGACAGAGACGAAAATGCAGACGAAAGTGAAAACGATTTCTCCTGAAGCAACTCCAAGGAGTTGAGACCTGCTTTGCGACAGAGGGCGTCTGCATGCAGACAGTTCTTTTTCCAGTTATCACTCACGCCTGCGAAGAGAACGACGCCCGGCAAAAGGCGCGGCAGATGCTCATACTTGACGAGCTGCAAGAGGAGCCTGGAGAGAAAAGCGGAGCACATGAAGAGACCGGAGAAAACATGCAGAAAAGAAAACTAGGGCCTCGGAGTCGCCGCGGCATCGCAAGGAATCCTCTGAAAAAAACTTTTCTGTCAGAAAAAAGGAAAGGAGAGTCGAGACAGCGATCGCCGAACGAAATGTTCCGGCGACAGACAGCTGAATGGCCTGAAACAACCTACAGAATACTCCACTCACACATGTGCTGTCCAGGATCGTTCATCTACAAGGATACCTGTCTGCAATTATATATATATATATATATATACACGTCGATTTATTACTTGTACATCTCTATTTCTCTCCATCTACTAGTTCCCTATAGCTCTCCATCTCTCTATTATCTTCTCTCTCTGTGTCTATCCATATTACCTACATCTATTTATTGATCACCATATATATATATATATATATATATAATATATAGATGCACGCGTTTTCTGACAGAGATGTGTAGAGACACATGGAATTATACACATACATGCATATATATATACATACATATATATATATATATATACGTATGTTTGTTTCTTTGTGCAGCGACCTGGTGTGGGTGGAACAATGAAGTTTAGATGTATGGAGCGGTGTTGTCGACGGACCTGGTCGACTCGAAGAAAGAGAGCATGCAGCTGGCGAAGACGACGAGGACGCCGAGAGTAACTTCTTCGGAGGCGAGTTGAAAGACGAAGCCAATGGCGGCTGAGAGGACGGTGACGACGGAGTGTACGAACGGGGGACAGTGAGGAAGGAGAGACACGAGCGTTGTAGACCAGAAGGTGGGGGTCAGAGCGCGAACGAAGAGAACAGAAGGAATGACAATGAAGTTCACTTCGTCAACCTAAAAGGAGGAGAATTCAGAAAGAGCACTCACCAGGAAGAACTGCCGGTGAGAAGCAGAGCAGCGTTCAATGCGCCTGTCGTTTTCAAAAATGTGATTTCACTCCTTCAGCGTTAAAGGCCAGCGCCAGAATTTGGGAGGAAATCCACGAAAACACAAAAACCGCCACACCCATGACTGCAGATGCATCATGAGCGATTAGGAGAAAGACAGAACGCGACAGCAAAAGCAGCTTTACAAGAGCAGCATCTTCTGCCTCTGAAAAGAAGGGTAACCTTCGTCCAACCCCCGCCAGAACAGCGTCTGTTTAAAAAAACAACTTATACAAGAAAGTCCACCTCGTCGTCTGCGCTGTCCAGAGAAAGCCTTTGAGTGGAATCCTCCGTTCTCCGAAACTCACCGAGAACCAGTGACACCCCTCCAGAGAAGAAGAGAGAATCGTTCTGCCGACAATCGGGTGAGCCCATGTTGCGATGAAGAACGGAAGCTGCGTAATCAAAATGAACGCCAGACAGTCCAGCGACCCCAGCGAGATGGTGTGTGTGCGGTCGTTGAGCGCGACAGAGGGCGAGGAAGAAATGGAGAAGAGACGCGAAGACGCAGAACGCTGAGGCGCCGACGCAGGCTGGAGAAGCAGCGCCCACATAACCACCAAGCCGCTCAGAGAAGTCACGATGCTGTCGCTCGAGTGATCCAAAAAGTCGCCGCCTGCCGTGCACTGCCGCAGACGCCGGGCCTGAGAAACGAAACAGAAACGCGAGTCGAACTGTGGGTGGAGGTGAACCGAGAGTCGCGTCGAGGGATTGGAACCGCGGCAGAGAGTCTCTCCCCGGAGTCGATCTGATTTTTTAAACTTTGGCACGAACCGTGGAACAGATTTCGCGGTAGAAAAACGAGTGTGTGGGGCGTCTCTTCGAAATGCCGGGGAAAACGGGGAGAGACGGACAAAGTGCATGCGTTGCCACGAGCATGCGGACTTCTTCCGGTGTCTGTACACCCATTAGGGCGGCCTGACGCCGCAAAAACGGTCCAGGGTCTGCAGTCAGACCTGAACGTCCTGAAGAGTTATGCGTCACCAGTTCACATTTTTCTCTTTCTCCGTGAGTGTGTCACTTCGTCTACGACGCTTCACACACCGGCTGCTTTCGCGGTTCTCTCCATGTTCAGCCGTTTTGTCTCCTGAGCTCCCACTGCGTCGCGGAGCAGACTCGCCAGAGCCGCGAACCTTCCCTCCAGACGCTGAACTCGGCAAGGAAAGAGGCCGAGGCCGGAGCGCGTTTGCGCCTGACGCCCCAGCGTGGACTGCATGCACTCGAGCAAATGTCGCACCTGCTTTCCGTCGACGTTGTCGAGGACCGAGTAGAGCATCCAGAGGAGGCCGGCGACGGCCCAGAACGGCGTATCTGGCTGCGCGTCGATCCCACAGAAGTTCAGGAAGGTCACGACAGGCGAGAGGGTCAGTGAGTTGCCGAAGGCCGCGTCGGTGGCCAGAGCCTTCGTCTCCGCCTCTGTCTTCACAGCAGCGGTGAAGCTGCGTCGGTCCGCCTGCCAGCAGAAGAAGGTAGCGAGGGCGGCGCAGCAGAGCGCGAGGAAGGAAATGGCGTCTGGGCTCACGGAGGGGGGGACCAGCCGCAGACAAATCTGGTCGCACAGCGGAGACAGAAAGGCGCGGTAGAAGGGAGAACCCCCCGGGGGAGTGCATGCGGGCGTCGCGCATGCAGAGACGGCTGGACCGGTGGCGGAGTCCGAGGACGGAGAAGCCGACGAGGATCGACGGGAAGCGCGCGCGCCTGCACTCGCAGACTTCCCTGCCGAGGCAAGTGGCGGGGCGCTGCTTTGCAGAGACCCTGCCTCAGGGTCTGCAGGACTCATGGTGACAGACGGGCAAAGAAGCGGGAGGACAACGCGAAAGCGAACGAGACAGTGAGTGCCCTGGAGAGGAGAGAGAGGACTCTCCCGTGAGGAACGGAAAAGGCTCGTGCGAAGATCCTGGGCTTCGCGTGACTCGAAGTGAGAAAGTATCGTACCCTGCAGTGGAGGCGACTTTGCCACCGCGCGGAAACAGCTGGAAGTCTCCGTTTCTGAAGTGAGGACTCTCGCGGCTTCAGGTGGAGACTCTCATTGGCAGCGGGGAAGAGGCAGACGGCAAGAGCGTAGCCGAGCAACTGCACGCCAAGGAGAAGTCAGAACGCCAGAGCAGTTCGCGGCCTCAGGGACGACCGACCGCGCAGAGGCGTTGAAAAACGCGGAGCTGCGGCCGAGTCCCCTCTGAAAAAGCAGATTCACAGGTCTCTTCCCTCCAGTGGAGTGCCAGACACCCTCAGGGTCTCCAGTTCCGAAAGCAAGTCTGAAAGGCTGGACGAGCTCCTGAAGCCGAACGCATGTGCGAAACAGCACGCAGGGGGCGCGAGAAAAGCAGGCTGCAGAGAGCAACAAAAGAGGCGCGTTGGGTCGTTTTCTTGACGCCCGCGTGGACGGGGCCGCGACTCGCGACCGCACACAGGGAATCGAGAGAGTGGCAGAGTTCGGGGGAAAACGGAAACGTGTAGAGGCTGGGAAACTGACGAAACGCCGAGGTGAAAACGAACTTGCCAGAAACCCGCTGACGAGCAGAGAGGTTGGGGAGAAAAGGTAACCAGATGTGTGTTTCGGACGAGCAAGACACCGCAGACAACAGAGGACCTTTTCGGTCCGCGAGGGTTCGTCCCGAAAGACGGGAAAACAGAAAAGAGTGGAGGGAACAGAATATCCGAGGAAAGGACAAGAAAATCCACTCGAAAATCCCTGGCGGGTCCCCGCCTCGTCTTCGCGAGTTTGTACGCTGTCTCCCGCCTGGAAAAGGTGGATCTCAGAGTGGGAAGTGGGATATGTTTCCCGACGCTGTCACGGAGCGCGGCGGCCGTGAAAAGACGTTCGAAAACGACAGGAAACTCTATAAACACAATGTAACGCTAGGCAAAGCATTAAAGTCATTTCGGCAATTTCCCAACCGTCACAAACTGCGTTTTACACACGCAATCTGTGTGGAGAAAGGGGATCTCTGGCCGCGATCTGCTGCTGCTCGTCCGCCTAACGCGCATTGCATGTCGACAGGCAGCCACTTGGCCCGAACTTAAAGAGCTTTGGATGGAAAACAAAATTGCGTTCGCAGGTTTCTCTTGCTTTGCTTCAAACGCCCTCTGTGTTCTTCAGGAAGGCATGGAATCCCCGCGAAAGAAAGACCCGTTTCTCCCGCCCGCACTGGCTGGTAGAGGCCGGGCGGGTGGAATACGCAATTCATGAGACATCTGTCAACGGAGCCGTTCCTCGGCGCCATTCGAAGTCGCCTCATACGCGAAACTTCCACGTCACCAACAGAAGATAAGCAGTGGAGACAAGCGCGCCTGCGAACTCTTTTCTGCTCGCAGGAATGCGCAACGATGTCCAGTGCACACTAGCTTGAAGCATCAAAAAACCAATAGGGCAACCCATATTTCTTCTAGCCAGACAGGTGGTTTTTGAAGTTCTTAGTGCTTGTAGGAATCCATCATCAGTTCAGATTAGCGTGGCATTTCTGGGAATCCATCACGAGGTCCCGGTGTGCTTGTCCACTGAGGGGAGGCCAGCGTCCTTGTGTTCCTTCGGTACTCGCAACTCGAGAAATTACAGTTTTCTGCTGAAATAATAATGTGACGATGTAGGCGGACTCTCAGGCAATTCACCAGCTGGCAGCACTCCTCAACAGGGAGGATCTAGTGGTACTCGGATGGGAGATTGAGATACTGCCTGGGAACACGACTGCCCGCCCCGCAATACAGACTGGATCGAAGAAGTTACCGTAAAATCCTCCGTACAAAGCCGGCGGGGCGTCTACGACTGGTTAGCGCAAACAGAAGTACAGAGCCGGTGCTACCGGGAAATCATGCGTTCGAACAGTCACGTCATCTAAAAAACAGCGGCAACAGGGTCGCCGCTGCCAACAGCCACCCTTCTGCAGCTCTCTGCGAAACACAGATTATCGTTGTCAGAGTTGTGCTCACCGAATACCTTTTGGGATCCCACCTGTTGGGATGTGTGTGACTTAGCATTCGAAACGGGCTGCTATTTCTGTGTCCATCTGCGCTATATCTTGAGTGTGTTTGTTTTCCGGTCATCCTAGTTTTCTCGTGCTCTGATGGCGACCATATTAGGTGTATCAAGTGCAGTCGGGTATTTCCACGTAAATGGGAAAAAAGCATGTGTGGATGGGGCCTGTAAAGATATATGGATATTCACCTAGAGACTCAGGTATTCACCTAGAGACTCAGGTCTGTTCCATCGGAATCAGAACAGGAACTCAAGTTCTTCGCTTGGATGTTCGTTGCGTTCCGTTCAGTTATAGGTGCAAGGCTTGTTGGAGACTCAGCGGGGGGACTGGACTCCGTTCTGAATCTTGTCTCGTAAATGTCGGTGCAAGAGCGTTTTCCAGTGACGCATGCATCAGTTTCCAAACTCTTTGAAGGCCACTCTCTCACATCGGCGAAGAGCATCAACTTGCACACAACAGCAACCAGGTTTAGAGAGCGACTCGTGAACGCAGAAAACAAGCGGTCGATGCATGGAACAGAGCTTTGGTTCATGGCTTTTTAGCCGTGCGTACGTGCCACAGTTGAACGTACCGTGGGGTTGTAAGGATATGCAAATGCTCTGGCAGAAAACATAGCGACTGCGTAAAGCCTCAAAGCGTGTACAGTCTCGAGGAACTCAAGGGCCTTGCAGAATATCCAGTGCCGACTGCGCTCACCATCTACCACTCGCACAACGACGACATAGTGGTCGTTTTAATGATAGCTTCTTGTTTAAAGTTCCAACAGTCCCCACGTCAGAGGGTTCTTTTGCTTGGAGCCTTCCGTCTAAAGTCGACATCTACAAAGACCGGACACGGGAGATGGAAACAGGGTTTCAACTCGGTTCATCGGGAAGAAACACACACTTGTGGGCGAACAGTTTGAGTTGCATATTGCATGTGGTCGTTACATCGTTCGACAGAGATCGCGCAAGATGACAGAAATGCAAACGATCCACCGATTTGGAATGGACTTCTTTCCGAAATCGCGTAGTGCATGCTCGGAAATACCACTGAAGGTATGAAGCGACAGCTTGGATACCGGTTGGGCAATCAGGCAAGCGTTGCTTTTTCACTATGAACGATTACCGGGCTCCACGGTGCATTTACTCAGAGTGGACGGAAGCGTTGCACACCTTAACTGGTAGCGTATGCGTCTATCCGTCTATATCAACACTATTGGATTGGGCGGTGGCCTTTTGACATTCACTGTTTCCTTCTGTCCTGTTTACCAGTACGTGCGCAACAAACGTCGTAAGCATTCCTTGAAAGAGCCAATTTTACGATCGTATCAAGCAACCCTCGTCCCTAGCTCTATACCAATGTCTGTTTCTCTATCTGAATCTTTCTATACAGTTGTCTATATCTACCAATAGTTGTGGATGCCCCTCTCTCGAATTTGCTGGCACGCGCTACACACATGCAGTTGAAGGCGGTTTTCGCTTGTGGCAAGAGATAGAAGACCAAGCTCATAACAGCAAGACCGCGCAAACTAAGAACCACAATGTCTGTGCCACTGCAGAAAGTGTAGCGTCTGTTTTCTGTGTGAGACTTCTCAACAACGAAAGGCGAAAGCGGCCGCTTTCGTGGCGACCGTCTGGAGTGAAAGACAGGTAAGACCTCCAGAACCTACTAACTGCATTTATCTCTCCAATATGACGATGTACCTCGAATTTCCGTGGATAACGAAAAAACGAAGAACTGCAGACACACAGCTTCGGCACATAGTGCCAGTGCTCAATACACGCTGTAGCAAAGCTGACCCTCGACAGGCTTTCGACGCGTGCTGCCAGGGTGGAAAGTACTCAGTGTATTCTGAAAATATGTTGCTTCGCTCCGGCGGAATTTCCTTTACATTGGGATGTTGTTTTTCTCTCAACACTGCGTGAGGTGTAGGATGACGTTGCCGGGATTCCAGAGGCAGTTTGCCATACTTTCCGCACCGCGTTTCACCGATTTCGGCGGGCTGGCGCTTCTTGCCTGTAAGTCTGGTATAGAACCCCTGTTTCTCAACCGAATTCTCAGGTCTGAGACCTTTTCTTTCGTCCTTCTCTCACGGCAGAAACGGCGTCCGTAGGGCCGCTACATCGTGTGCGCATCTCGCTGCATGCGTTCGTCTCTCGAATCTTCGTTTTCAACTCCTGTCGCGACCTTGAAACGCAGAACTGTCGCCGCTCTTGCCCTTTTCTTCCTTCGTTATTTGTTTACGCCTGGTGGCGCCGTAAAGGTCCTTCCTGTTTCCTTCTCAGGCCCGCTTCCCGTTTCGTTTTCCGGTCAAAGTTGCGGAGACGGCGGACCCAAGAACCGCCTGGCTGTCCAGTCTCGCTTGCTACCGCGTCTTTCTGGAATTTTGCTCTCCACACGAACGTTTCAAGCGACTCCCCATCCCTTCACAACCACATTCACCGAAAACTTCTTCCGACCATCCGTTTTTGTGTCGAAGCCTCGTTTCTTCGCTGACACTCGCGTCAAAACCCACGCTGGGCCGCATATTGGGGTCGCGTAGACTAGGACAATGTGCCTGGACCTCCCGGCACCGGCGAGTCTCTCCAACTCGACTCTCGAGGGAGAGGAGCTGGTCGAAGCCGACTGCAAGGGACCTCTTCGCCAGTTCATTCTTGAAACAGGCTCTTTTCTCTTGAAAAGTCTCGAGCGGTTCGAAGAAACCCCCACACGATGAACGCAGAACGACAGGCTGCGCCTTCAGGGGCGCCAGCGCACTCGGCAGACCCCTCCGGTCGTCTGTCTGTGGCTGCAGCGTCTGCGTTCCCAACGTACCCTCCCTTCTCGAATTTGACATCCCCAGGACACCCCGTGCATCTTGTCGGCTCGACGCCGGCCGCCAACGCCTCCTTTCCTCATCGTCTTCCGTTCTCAACCTCCGTCGCCTCCGCCTCCTACGCCGCCTCTCTCTCCTTTGCGGCACCCTTTCTCGCTCCAGGTCCAGCCCAGGCCCCTGGGATCTCAGGACAGGTTCTTGGGATCTCTGGACAGGCCCCCGTGGTTCCTGGACAGGCCCCCGTGGTTCCTGGGCAGGCCCCTGGGGCACCCCACAGTGGCTCCAGACCCCCCGCGGGTTTCGGGCCTGGTGGGGCGCCCCTGAGGCCCGGTGTGGGGCCTCTGTACCTGAAGGACGGGGCGCCGCGGCCGGGGCTCGGCGCCGAGGCTTTGGCGGAGAAGGAGGGCGCTTCGGGCGCGGGGCGGCGGGACCTGGGGCGCCTCGCGTTCGACAGTCAGTTGGAGGCCCAACGCATGCAGACGGCCTCTGCCGCTTCGGCCCTGCTGCGGCAAGGGTACGTCTCGTCTGTCTCGACAGTCCCTCTCTCTCCAGAGCAGATTGAAGCTGCCGCGAGGTCTGCTGCCGGAGACCTGGAGGCCGCTTCGCCGCTCTCTGGGGTCCAGAGCCGGCTCCGACCTGCCGTGGCGCAAACATTCTCCCCGTCGTCGGCTCTTCCGCCGGCTTCTCGCGGGCCCGCGGGGCCTGCTGCTCCTGGATTTCTGGACGTTGCGAGCAGTTCTTCTCACCCGACCGCTGCATGGTCTTCCTCGTCGACGCCTGCGCTCGCGCCGTCATCGTCCACTCGCGCCCGGGCGGCGGCCGCGCCGCCCCTGGACCTGTCTCCGGTGTCTCCGCTGTGTCCCGCGGGGCCCTCGTCGACCCCACAGGAGCTTCTGGACCTGCTGTACCCGGCCGTCAGTGCGATGCCGTGGCACAGCGCGTCAGCCAAGTCGTTCGCCGCATCGCATGCAGCGGCTTCGCTCTCCTCGCGGCGCCTCCCGACGCAAAAGATTGGCGCGACTGCCAGAGAGCAGTCTTGCAATGCCTCGCCCGGCTCGGCAGCCTCTCCCCACTTCCAACAGCTGCGCTGCGGCCTCGTGGTGACGCAAGTCGACCAACGCGATCTGTGGAGGCGGCCTCGCGAGGGGACCCTCGAGGCCCAGGCCCCGGATGCAAGCCCCAACTGCATGCGCGAGCCAGGCGCAGGGTCCGAGAGCGAAGAGGACATGGTTTCTGAGGACCGCGAGAGCCGGCAAGACGAGGGCCTGTGGGTGGAGCGCGAAGGCGGCGACCCCGCCGTGTGTTCAGGTCAAGACGCCGAGGCATCTGTGGGGCGGGGACACAAGGCCCTCGGGAGGGGAGAAGGGACTCTTTTCGAAAGCAGGGTAAAGTGTCAAGATTTCGTCGAAGAGACACTGGAGCAGGTGTATTTACTGCGCGAATTCGGGGGCATCTTCTCCGTCGCGCGGGAGAGACCCGAGTCTCTCACTCTTTTCGGCTGTCTCGGCAAGGCATGTCAGTTCGCGCCGTCCCCGTCTGTCTCCGCCGGGGTGTCTCCAGAGGACTTCGCGTCTGTCCTCTTCGCACCGGCACCCGCCTCGCCCCTCGCCCTGTTTTCTGGGGCCTCGGCGGGGTCGCTCTCGCCGGCGCTGGCGGCCGAGTGGCGACGGCTCTTCGCCTCTCTGCGGCTTTCCGCCTGCACATTCTGGCTCTTGACTGTACAAACCGAGATGGAGATCGCGGAGGCGAATCGGCGGTTTCGAAAGACTGTCGAAGTCTGGCAGCTGCAGCGCGAGGTGCTGGACGTGCAGGACCGGCTGTACAAACACCAGGAGGAGGCGCCACGGGGCGCCAGCTCCTCAGTCGCGCGACATGCCTGGAAGGTCAAGCGTCGCGCGTTGTTTCACTCTTACGCTCAGATCGCACAAAAGTACCGAGAGGCTCTGTCGGAGCAGCAGCGAATCTTCGACGTCACAGCTGACGCGTTCTCCCAAGTCACGGCGTCGCAGCTCTTCGACGCGAATGAAATCCTCCCGAACTTCTTCGCGCGAACCGGAAACTCTCAACTCACTCTTCGCAACCTTGGCTTTCCCCGCTGCTGCTGCACAGATGCCGCAGCCGCCGTCGCCGCCGCCGGCGCCCTCCGCGGCTTCCGGCGGCTCCCCGGGTGTACGCACACCTGCGGGTGTCGCGTCTGCGTCTTCGGCCTCGCGGGGCGCGTCGGTCTGACTCCAGAGGCTCGTGAGACGACTGGAGAGGGCGACGCGTCGGAGGGGTCTTCCTTCCCGGCGTATGCCTATGGCGGGGACTCCGGGGCCGCGGACTCCCTACCGACGCCGCGGGTCTCGAACTGCAAAGGAGTGGAGACGGGGACCGGTGTATTTGATTCTGCCTTCGTAGAGGCCGGCCCTGGCCGTGCGAGCCTCGCCTCGACGGCTCCACTGGCTGTCTCTGCAGACACTCCAGGAACGCAAGAGGCGGAGAAAGCGAGCGAGTCTGGCGCCGAAAAGACTGGCGCCGACCCCACACTCGGGCCCGAATCTCTTCACCGGAGTCCCCTGCCTTTCAGGGACTCGGCAGGCGTTTCGAGACCCTCGAGTTCAGTCGATCTGCCTGGTGGCTCGTCCTCTGCCTTCTGTCCAGAAGCCCCGAAAGCCGGCGAGCTACGGCATGCGGAGCCGGTGTCGCGGCCTCCGGTGGAGTCGGACGAAAACGCGTACTCTGACGGCAACGCTCGAGTGCTCCCTTTCTCGGCGAAGCCTCTCGAGGCCGGCAAGGACGCCGCGGCTCTCGCCGGCCCGCGCTCGGGCTCTCCCCCAGAAGATTCCGTAGTGGCGGCGCCGTTGACGGGGGGCCAGCGCGCGCATGCGCTTTCTGGTGGAACGCATGGAGGTTCTTTGCGCGCGGACCTCGATGACGAATTCGAGTTCGACGACGCGGACCTGGAAGATGCTCACCACGCGCTGCACCCTGGGGCTCGCGCGCCCGCCGAGGCCGCGCCGGCCGCGACCGCAGGTGTCTCCGAAGGTGCTGCCGGGCCCGGCGGGGCCGCGGAGCCCCTCGGGCGCCATGCGGGCCCGCGGGCCTCGGGCTCCAGGGACTTGCCCGCCGGGGGCGCCGGCGCGTCCCCAGGCGCCCCAGGAGGTGCGCAGGGCCCGAACGCGGGGACGCAGAGTGTCTCCGGAGTCTCTGCATTCCCCGAGGACGAGGGCCCCACGGAGGGGAAGGTTCTCGCGCGCCCCGTGGTCCTGAGGGAGCCGCTGTGGGGCGAGGTCGAGGGAACTCTCGAGTGCGACATGACGCGCATGCATCGTCTGCTGCACTGGAAGAAAAGAGACACGGAGACTCTCGCGGTCGCGGCGGCTGCTGCAGCGCGCAGCGCGGCTGAGAAGGCCGGTTCCCTCCTGATTTCAGACAGCGGCGTCGAGGAGGGCCTCGCGGCGCTGTCGAGTGCCGCGACAGCTGCGGCTCTGGCTGTCGAGGAAGAAGAAACCGCTCTCGCGACTGAACGAACGGAGCTGCTAAAACAGGCAGAAGGCAATCTTGAACGAGCTGTACGCTGCCTAAAAGGCCCCTGGAGCCCCACCGGAAACAGCTTGGGGTAAGAGAGAAGAGCGACATGCAAATACGGAAGGAAGGGGAGAAGGAAGAGGGGACCGCTGTTCAGGGGAGGAAGGGGGAGACCACAGAGAAGAGTAAAGCGAGAGAGGCGGCTGTCGTTCTTTAGAGCAGCTTCTGGGGTGGCAGCACCTCTCGAGTGGGGACTTGTGTGTATTTTCAGAGAGCGTTTTCTCCTTCTTCAATGAAGTGGAGTTCGATAACGGATGATTTGTCACTAGATTTATTTCCACAATCAATCCGTGTCCAATTTCACTTTTTCGGGCTTCCTACAAGTCTCAGATGATTCAAAGTGGACCGTAAAAGTCTCGGGGTTCCTGGAGCTCAAAACAGTGAGATTTTCTTCCACGATGATCTGAATCCTTGTCTCCTCTCTCATGCGTCTCCTTCGCAACTTCTCCTCTCCCTTGCATGCAGATCCGCTTCGTCGACCTTCGACGTTCCTCTGCGCTACCAGCAGCAGTCTATGCGTTTTCTCTTCCTTTTTCTTTCGGCTTCGTATCTCCTGCCCTCGTCAAGTTCTTCGAGAGGTGAAGTGTCAAACTCTCCCTCCGTTTCTCCGGCCGTTGGAGAGCCTCCCTCCGTAGCGCTGCCTTGGCACAGCCGCGAGCGAAGGGGCTTTCTGTCTCCCTTCGTCGATGAGAAGGAAATGCGGAGCTCGCAGGACGCGCTGCTCTCGTGCGTCTTCTTCGACCTGAACGACGATCTGCTCTTTCGCCTCAATGAGGAAGTCCCTGAAAAAACAAATCAGGCAAGACACACTGCACTATATCTTTGGGACATCTACAGTCAAAGTGCATACTTACTCTTAGTGTATATAGTATATATATATATATATATATATATCCTGACATAGGCTCTGTATACCTATTTTTGAAGGCATGCTTGTATAAGTATATATGCATGTATGTATAGCTAGGCGTACGTATGCATCTTTAGAGACAGGTGCGCTGTGTCTTCACATCTATTGCGAGTCTGCATCTCTCCAACATATATATATATATATATATATATATATATATATGTATATATATACATATAGGTATGTATACGTCTGTGTCGGTTCATGTCTGTTTTCGAGCTGAGTGGGGCGTTTGCGTTCCACAGTTCACTTCGCGCAAGTCCTCTGTTGTCTCGGACTTCTCAGGAGGAAGACGAGGTCAGTGAGCACGGTGTGACCCTCGCCGTTTCTGGCGGCGCGTCGGGTGGACCTCCAGAGACTCCCGGAGACAGTTCGTCTGCGATGGCGGCCATTGGGGCCTTCTACGACGCAGAGGGCGCGCTGGCAGGTGTCTCGCGGACTGCGGCCCTTCGTCTGCGAAGAAAGGCCAAGCAGGTGAGGAGACAGTTGAACTAAAACACAGCGACGCGTGGAGATCGCGCAGCAGAGGCAGAGGTAGAGGCAGAGGTAGAGGCAGAGGCAGAGGAGAAGGAACGTAACAGTTTAGAGCGAGGGTGCTCCGATCTTCCCGAAGGCGGGGCAGGCGACCTGTGAATCGCGCTGAAGGAAAGAGAGAGGAGAGGCGCCTGAAGAAGAAGGAGGCTGGACCAGAAAGGAGAGGGGACGCACGAGGAGGAACTTCGTCTTTCTCGCGCCTGTCCAGCGTCGCGCCTCTCTGTCGTGTTTAGGGCGCCCAGTCTGCCCGCGGATAACGCGTGAGATACGCACCGCGTCGTCTCTTTACTTGGCTCTCTTTTTCTGCCTTTTCGTTCAGTGCTCGTGTCTCGATTCGCTGTGCGTTCTGCTCTCTGTCCAGGAGGTCTTAAAACTCGACAAACAGAAGCGAATCGAACTGGTGAAGCAAGGCAAAAGCGCGCTCGAACTCCACGCCATGGCTGCCGCCGAAGTGAGACAGGACCGGCAAGAATTTGAGACTCGAACAGCCCGCTGTAAAGAGGGCAAAGGTAGCTTTCGAGGGAAGACGGAGAGAGTCCGCCGGGGAAGAACAGGCGTTTTCAGGGAGAAGCTTTCATAGACCAAGAAGACGAAAAACAGAAGAGGAGTTCTTTGGCCTCCATTCCTCGACAACTCTCATTGACATGGCGTCCTATATTCGGTGTCGTTCATTGGATACACACTTCCACATGGCCTCGTTTCCGCCGAAACGTTCTGGTCGATATCGTCACTCGAAGCCTGTCTCTGTTCGCCGTCCGTCAGATTGAACTGTGGGCGCCTTGCTTGTCTTTTCTCATCGCAGCTTCCCTTTTTCGCTGGGGAACGAAGCCCGTCTTCTGCATGCGTCTCAACGTTCGTTCGTTCGAAAACACAGTCGTGGACGTGGATAGAGAAATACGTCGCTCGATGTCGATTTTTACGACTTTTACGTCATGTCTTGAGGCTGCGGCTCTCTCTCTTTTGAGCTGACACGAACAGTGCGTCGATCCACGTGGACGGAGAAATGCCCATGGAGCTTTGTGTCGGCTTCGTTTCGCGTTAAGGTGCCTGCAGAGGTTGGCGTTTCACGGATTTATTTCTAGACGTGGAAGAGTACTGTGTCGTCTTGGAACCTGCCGTCTCTGCAAGTTGCTCTCCCCAGGACCGGTTCGTTGTCTCGGCAATGTGCGGTCCACGTTTCGTGGATTGTCCTCGCTTTTTCCTTGGCCGTGCAGCAAGAGACGCGGTCGTCCAAGGCCCGCAGTCCTCTCCAAGAGTTCGTCGTGACTCTGGGGGAATTCTCCTTGAAGGAGAAGCTGGGGAGTTTGCTGCAGAGACTCAACACTTCCTTCGACGCGTTTCAGGCAGACCGGCGGCTTCACTGCAGAGGCAAAGAGCAAGGCTTGAGAGGTAAAGAAAGTCGTCCGATCGCTCCCGTCTCTGCGTGAAGAGTCGCAAGAGTTTTGAGAGTCGGCTCTGAAACCCTCGCCAGAGGCAACTTCGCTGTAGAAAGCCATGTCCACGCCTGCCGGCCGTGGTGTGCCTCGACCTTTCACCTCTGCTCCTTATCCACCTGTCGATTCTTTTCGAAGCTGAGAGTTCGTCGTTTCCACCATGTTGAGCGGTGTCGAACATATTCCGCGGCTCCTGGCGACAGGAACTGAGGAGAACGCTCTTCAGCCGCACACCATCGAGGAGAAGCACAGAGACGTGGAATTCCAGCTCGAGACGCCTTCGTTTCTCGTCTTTGTTGAAAAACGACAGAGTTCACTTCTCGTTGACAAATGCGTGTTTATACATATCTATATATATCTGTATATATCTATAAATCTATCTGTCTATATATATATATATATAAATCTATCTGTCTATATATATATATATATAGATATTTGTGTATACAGGCATACATATATCTTCTGCGTGCGTTGCTTTCGAAGCAGGACTCAGTTTTCGGGGGAGATCTTTTTGTTCTGTCTTGTTCTCGTGGGGAGCTTGACTGTCTCTTGAAGAAGCGCTCCCGTTGTCTCTTGCGTGTCTCCTCCGCGAGACTTGTCTCCTCGGTGGAAGGGGAGTCTTTTTGTGCCCTGCGTTTTTTCGCGTGACTTGTATCTCTTCCACTTTCTTTCCTGGCGACTGCCTTCAGGAGGAATTCCTCTGATCCACACCAAGATCGCTTTTCAGCTGCAGGGAACGCATCCTGTGGCGGGGCGCCGCGGGCGGCTGGCGATGCTGCGTTTCCACCGGCCCGATTTTCGCGCAGGACTCGTTTCTTCGAGAACGTTCTTCGATGGATCTGCGGCTTCGAGTTGCACTCGGGAAGATCGAAGGCGAAAAGCCGCAGTGCAAAGTGTCGAGCAGAGCCCCTGGGTGATCCTGTGAGTCTGACGGAATCGGAAAAAGAGACAGAAGAGGACGGACAAGGTGTGTGCCGCTCTGTGTGTCTCGTCGCTCTTCCTTCTCTTCTCCCTCTCTTTTTATGCAGGGTGTGCATGTCTGTCTTCTTTCTTCTTTCGATCTCCTTCCAACCGCCGATGTAGTCGAACGAAGTCTCGGATTCGAGTTCGCTCTCTCCTCGCTGTGTCCTGTCTTTCCTTCTTCTCTTCGCTCTTCCACGTTTCTGTCTGTTCGTCTGCGTTCCTGTCGCGGGTCGACTCTCCACCGTGCTCGATTCGCCGCTTTGTTCGTTTTCCCCACTGTCTCTGCTCTTCGCGTCGTGCTGTCAACTCCCGTGGGCTGCTTCTCCCTCTGTGCAGACCGCCGGAGCCGAGCGCGGTGATGAATCGCTTGCGCGAGGAGCTGTGTCGAGGCGCGCCTGAAGGCGAAGCCTCGTTTCCGCGTCTGGAGGAAGAGTCTTCTGCCGGGTCGCGGGAGACCGGACCTCAACGCGAACAAGCAGCAGAGAGAGGCCCAGGGACGACAGGCGCGCTGCGCCTCGACGGCGAGGGATCGGGCGAGACGATTCACTTGGCAAACCTCTTCTACACCCCACAAGACCTCTCGCTGCGAGACGACGCCCCCATCGCCGTGCTAGAGTACATGGAGCAACAGCCGCTGCTGATGCACAATCCAGGAATGGCGATAAGAATCGTCCGCCACTTCGTCCCCCACAACGCACCCAACAGCGAACTCTCGTAGGCCTCTCGGGAAAGGAACGCGAGCGCGAGAGAAAAACAACGGAACAAACACCAGGCAATGTCTCACTCGACGCTTCACACAACTTGCCAGCATACAGCTACCTTCAGGCATATATATATATATATATATATATATGTATATCGGTCTAGCTAGATGCATGTGTTTGCACAACTGCATGCATCTCCCTATATATATATATATATCTATATATATATATATATATATATATATGTATATGTATATGTGTGTATATATATATATATATATGTTGATGTTGATACGCGTCTCTGTGCATCGAGTTTGGTGTGTCTGGATAGACCAATTGTACGTGTGTATGCGTGGGTGTGGGAGAGTTTGGAGAGAAGCGCGTGGAACTTTTGTTTTCTGTCTTTCTTTCTTGTGCTGCTGCTGTGGCGCGGTGAAAACAGTCGAGCAGATCAACTGGTGCACGCAGAGCGACAAGTGAAGGGGCGTCTCGGGCCGTTTGGAGAATTGCAGCTGCAGCAAGACGATGCGAAACTCACTCTGTTCGGCACTCGCTTGCCGCTGGCGAGGGGCCAGGGCCAGGCCGTTGCAGAGAGTCCGTTGCTGAAGGCTCCAGTGTACGTACACCCGACGGCACCCAACGCTCCTGTGAAGCGCGACAGTCGCTTCCACGACTATCGAGACACAGACTTCATTCTTGTCCGGACGCGGGCGAAAGATCGCTGCAAGGTACGGCAGACGCAGTTCATCGCTTTCGACGTTTTGCACCGTGTTCCGTCTTGCAAGGTGACTTGCATGCGCTGCTCCGAACCGACGCGGCGCGTCGTGCTTCTCTCGCGGACCTCGGCGGCTTTTTCCACTCTTTCTGCGCCGCAGAGGTGACACAGTGACCAACGGAACGGAACACAAAGTGCAGAATCTATCAAGGTGTATATCTATATATCTATATATATCTGTATCTATATCTATCTATATATAAGTATATATCTCTATCTATCTATATATATGTATATATATATCTGTACCTATATATGCATATTATTTAACTGCGTAGGACCAGATAGGAAGAACTAAATAGGGAGAGATGGAGAGGGAGAAGTGCCAGTGGCGGGATGTATGGATACGTGGACAGCGACATCGAGCAGGAGAGAGACAGGGATTCCTCGGTAAATAGAAATGGGTCCGTATTTGTAAACTTGACTTTGACGCATAGGTCGTTTTACTGGTACCAATGAGGCGGAGAGAAGAACAGTCTGCCGATTTGCTCTTTGTTGGTGCTTCGTGATTCCTCTACCTCCTTCTGTTTGTGTCGGTCTCATCTCTCCCAAGGTTCACTCATGTTCTGTTTGTTGGTTTCTGCGTTCACTCCCTTTCTCGCCATTGTCATGCCCTCGGTCTCGTGCTTCACTCCGCTCTTTTCTTCTCCTTTTCCTTCTTCTCTTTCTCCTGATCTCCCTGTTCTCGTTTTTTTCTTGTCGGTTTAAATTCCTCTCTGTTCTGCCGCTCTCTCCTTCGTGCAGGTCTACCTCCGCCCTCTCCTGTATCCACCCCCAGAGAAGAACTCCGCGCGCGAAGGCTTCTCTTTTTACCGCTCGGGAGGCAGTCTGGAGAGTCTCTCCGTCCTTGGGAGTCCGGCCAACTGCGGAGTGTACACAGTCGGCCAGTGCGAGCCGCGCATGGAAGTTCATGCGCCGAACTCGAAGAAGCATGTGGAGGACCGGAAACTGCATGCAAAGGCCTGGGCGCTGAGGTGAGTTCTCGAAGTTCGCTCTTGGCTGAGCCGCGCGGCTCTCTTTTTTTCGCCGGTCCTCCTGATCACACAAACAACAGCGCAGAGACTTCCATACAGGCCCAGCACCACTCTGTTCTTCGCCTGCTTCGTTGGCGCGACGCGTCTCTCTCCGCGCTGACCTCTGGCCATGTCTGCCGTACTCCAACTCTCGACACCGCACTTTTGAGGCGCTCCCCAACAACTGCCGCGCGTTCTGCACAGTAGCAGTGACCTTCCCCTTCCATCTCTAGAGCAACGCAGAGACGCTTTTTCCTCTCGTGGTTCTTCTCAAACGCAACTTGTGCCTGTCCAAGCTCCTTTCGAACAAAGTGTTGATCTCCCCTTTCTGTGGCCACGTATCTACCTGTATAAATATATATAAATATAAATATATATAAATATATATATATGCATAAATACCAATATACACATAAATACTAAAATATACATATATATATATATATATAAATCCATAGAGATATTTATATATATTTATATATATATATATATATATATAAATATTTACGTGGCTGTCTTGTGTTTGAGATCTCTGTGTTTTTCTCTGGTGTGTGTTTCCTGCGGTTCCCCCGGTCAGATTCGCTGCAGAGAAGAACGTGACGGACATGAAGCGCGTCAAGGACTTAGTGAAGCAGCGTTTTTGCCCACCTGTGGTCGAAAAGGAAGTGACTCAGATGCTCAAGTTGCTTTCGCCGATCGCGCCGCACCGCCTGCCGCGGCTGGACGACGCGGCGCTGCGGTCGATCATTCGTCCGGAGTTGATTTGTTGTCTGGAAGCTGCGCATGCTGCTCTGTTTCGTTTGAAGGCGATCGGCATCATGACGCTGACGTCGGCGGACGGTCTCGCGGGCGTTGCACAGTTTATCGAGAAGGAGGAGAGACACGCGCAAGAGAAGGTGCTGGCGGCGAAGAAGCGTCTGAAGGAAATCGAGATGAAGTTTCGACAGCAGGCGGAGGCGCGCCTGCCTGCGGCGGGAGGCAAGGACGCAGATCTTCGCGCCCAGAGTTTGGAGGCGGCGAACGCGGCTTGCCAGCGCGCGCATGCCGCGCTCTCGAGTGTCTGTACAGCGTACGCGGAGAGCCGCATCGGGAAGCGGTACGGTCACTTGGTGCGTTTCATCGAGGAGCTGCTGCTTTTGACGCCTTGGAACCTCACCAAGGAGTGCAAGGATGTGTTGACGAACAAGGGGAGTGCACAGTTCATGCTGTCAGGTTTCGGAGACCCGTCGGGGGGGCGCGGGGAAGGAATTTCGCTGATCAAACGTTTGAACCGCGAGCGCGCTGGCCTCTCCTTTCTCTCGGGCGCGTCGCGGAACTTTGGTTTTTCGCGGGACGGCGCGCGCTCGCTCGCGGGGGCCTTCGGCCCAGGGGGGATCTTCCTGGGCGCTCACCTCGGAGCTGCGGCGGGAGGCGGAGTCGCGGGGACAGGGGAGGATCTGCGGAAGCTGTCGATGCAGGAGCTGCGGCGGCGACTGGTCCAGTACGGCTTGTCCGAGTCGGTGATTCGTACGCTGCCCCGGTGGGATCAAGTCGCGCTCGTCAGGCAGTACCGCGACGGCTTCGGCAACGCAGACTTTGAGAACGAGGAAGAGGGGAAGAAGGCGAAAGGCGGACTCGTGAAGACCGGCCGTCTCCGCGGCGAAGAGTATGAAGAGAGACTCACAGACATTCTCCAGAGACAGAAGAAGGCCTTGGAGGCCGACGCGCCGGCAATCACGGACACCGAGGACGAGGGTGAAGAAGACGCTGCGCGCGAGAACGCCGCAGACGTCGACCTGCTCGAGGAACAGAAGGCCAAGAAGGGGAAGAAGGTGACAAAAGACGAGGAACGACACAAGGCACACGCTAAGAAAGTCGGAACTGCCTCCCCCGGAAACCTCGCAAACGGAGACCCAAACCACGGACAAGACAAAGGAGTTGAGGACGCCCTTCTCGCTGCTCTGGATGGAGAAGAAGAAGAAAAAGAGGTCAGACACACGCTCTGGACGTCATCGACTCTTTCCTGGCCTCGCGCGATTGAGTCGGATCAGTCTTTTCTCACTCTCTGTCCTCTTCTCTGTCTTCTTCTCTTTTTCGAGTTACCTTTTCCTCTGACTTCTCCTTTTCTCTTCTTCTCTGTCTCTCTTACATTTCTCTCTTTCTTGTGTCTCTTCTGCAGCAATTTCTTTCTCTCGCCTGCCCTCGTCTGCCATCTTCTGCGCCCTGTTCGGCCGTCGCTGGTTTTTTCGTCTGTGTTTTTCTTCTCTGATGCCCGACTTTTTGTCCTCCCTCGTGTATTAGGCGTTCTCAGATCTCAGTGAGGCCTCTTTTTCTTCGGGGTGGGCGCTGTCTTTCCCTGGTGCGACGCCTCGTCTGCCTTCACGAATTGCTTTTTTCTTGACACTTCGTTTTCCATCCTCTTTTTCAGGCCGATGAAGACGAACTGGAACGACGGGAGCTTCAGGCGCTCCGACAGCGGCAGGAGGCGCGCGCAGCGAAGCCACTGACAGCTGAGGAGCAGCAGCGCGCCGACATGAAAGTAAATCGCGATTTCCAGACACTCTTGAGCAATCCATTTTTTCCAAGACTGCACAGGACCGCAGGAGCGTGGATGCTCTGTTCTTGAGTTTGGAAATGAGATTTCAAAGATTTTTTCTTTCTTTCATGCGCTCCCCGTGCCGCGTTTCCTTTCCTTTTCGGGTGAAGTGAATGGGCCAATGGAGAAGAGAACTGTTTTCCGGATCCAGAAGAAGAGCACACCGGCCCGAGAAGCCTTTTTTCATGATATTCCAGCGCCTTTAGAGTCACCTGCGCTAACAATTTTTTCAAGGAAGTTTTGGTGAAAAAAAAAGATTTCCAGTCCTCGAAAAATGCGCCTTTTCCACAATATCTCAAACAAAACTGCTTTTTTCGCCTCGCCGTCTTCTGACGAGTTCGGCTTCTCTCTTCCGTCAATCTGTCTACTCCCGTTTTTCTCTCTTTTTCAGTCTTGCATGTCACGCGCAATGATAACGGAACGGCTGTGCATGCCTCTACATATATGCATGTATATGCAGTTGAGTCGGTGAGTTTTTGCGCATGCATGCCGTCGTCAGAAAGGTTTTGTGTGCATGTGATTGTTTAGTCGTCTGTAAGCGTGAGTGCATGTGCTGTGTACTTTTATGCGTTTCGTTTTTTCGTCGCTTGGCAGGTCGGCTGAGCGTGTCTCTGCATGCGGAAGAAAATATCTGAGTGGATTTTCTCCATTTTTTGACAAGCTGTCATCAACAAAGCCGGTTCTAAGAGTCGACCGGCTTCGGTCAAACGCCGAGAAGGGAAGTGTGTCTGAAGAGAGGGGGTAGGAGAAACTGGAAGACAGCTTTCCAATTTTTTGAACGTGTATCTTGAGCGGATCCTGGAAGGGGAGCGAAGGTGGAAATGTGCGTTCAGGAGCTCACGCTTCTCAGATTTCCCTCCTTATTTGTTGCCCTCTGATGCAGGTGCAAGCCGTTCCTTGCCTTCGATGGATTCGCCGCTTTCGCCAGCAGGCGGGGGAGCCCTTTGCCACAGAGCGAGTCGTCCTGATTTACGGAGAAAAGAATATCAGAAACTTCATTCAGTGGCGGACGAAGCGCCTGGAAGACACCCGAGCGGTAAGAATCGTGAAGGAGGACGAGGCCACAGCGCGCCTGCCGCTTGCAGGTGATGCATTCGGAAGACTCAACTGCGCGTTTTCTGTGACTCGGGCGTTGTCGGTTCGTCTCTCTGTGGTGGATCTGCTGTCTTCGAGGCGGCAACAACAATGCTGTTTCTGTCCGGTCCTTCCTTCGACATTCATCCTCGAACTGAGGAGGTTCGCAAGTCTCCCGTGGGCTCCCGTCATGTCATCAATTCCGGCTGCGTCACACACGTCGCTGTCCCAGTGACGGACGCGCACAGAGTGACCAGCTCGGTTCCCCGTGGAAAAAGGCGTTCGGCTTATATTCGGGCACTCCAACCCGCTCTGACACCGAAAAGGGCACGGCCCTCGGGACTCTCGTTCGCGAAGGGAGATTCGGGCAGAGAGACAGAAGGTCGAAGCGAGCAAGAAAGAAACAGAGAGAAGATGTACACATCTGCCGTCTGATAAAGAGTCTTCGTGCGTGAATCACCATCTCTCCCGCTCTGTCCGCATGCATCTGCATTCCATATATCACTCGCATCTCCATAAATACACACTCATATACATCTACGTATATATACATACATACATACATACATATATGCATACATACATATATGCATACATACATATATGCATACATACATATACATATATAAATATATATATATTTATTTATTTAAAGATATGTATGTACTTGAAGAGGGTCTCGATGCACTGGCTTTCGTGACTGTGTTGAGAGCAGAGAACCTCTGTAGCATGTCTCAGGTGAGAGACGAAAACGTCTCGTGACGTCGTTCCCCTCTTCGTTTTCAGAGGATGCTTGCGTCGACGAGGAGCAAAGAGGCTTTGGCCGGAAAGCGCGTCTGTCGAGCCTGTGGGCAGCCAGGTCACATTGCATCGAACGTGGTAGGTTTTGTTTGTGCGAAGAGGAGCATGTATCTGTCGTTTTTTTCAGTGTGTCTTGTCTCTTTCTGCCTCACTTCTCTCACTCGTTCTCTCTACTGCGACCTCTCAGTTCTGTGCTCCTCCAAGATAGATCATCGCGTTTTTTTAGGCTGCCACCGCCGCTCTGGACGGTCTTGCATCTGCACAGCCTGTCAGATTTACTCTCTGCAGCGTTTACCATCTAGGACAGACCTGAACGTGACTCTTGCAGACTCCTTCGACGCATGCGCCGGCTCTCAGATTGCTTCGCTTTGCTCTGTGTCGAAAGTTCTTCTTCAGGCGGTTGATTTCTGACGACACTCCCTGACGCATGCACTTCATCTGACCGGCTGTGTTTCCACTTCTGTCTCGTCGGCCGAGAACTGTTTCCAGATTCGTGCCGAGTTGCTGTAGCGGTCGAAGTGGAATTCGCGCGTTTGTGTCTCCTCATTCAGGTCGTTCGCGTTTCGTTGTATCTTGCGTTTTTCGAAAGGAAAGAAGAGCACTGAAAACTCTTTTGGAGTTGCATTACTTGGAGTTCGTGGTGAAGCCTCTTCTCAAATCCTGCTTTCTTCTCAAATGTCCTGGTTTCACCGCTTCTCAGAACTGTCCGCTGTACAGTGGGCCGAAGCGTCCTGCGGCGGCGCTGACGCCTCCGCCGCCAGTGAAGAAGCGCAGAAAAGAGAACCTGCAGCTGGAAGAAGACTTGTTGATGGGTCTTTGCCCTGAGGGAGAGAACGAGAGCGAAGTGAACGCGTTCGGTCTGTCGCAGACGTCTGGCACGCCTGGGCGACAACGCGCGGGTGGCGCAGCTTCTTCGGGAGGGCGAGGGAGGTCCGCGCGCGGGGCGGTTTGGGAGGAAGAGGACGAGTTCGGGGACGCAGCTTCTTCTCTCGTTTCTTACTCGAGAAGGCGCGCTGGAACTCGAAGTGCAGGCAGCATTGCGGACGGGCACACGCAGTTTTTCGGTGGAAAAGCTGGCGAAGCTGGTGGGCGGAAGAAGGCGAGTCGCAGGCGCGGCGCGGGAGGCGGAGGCGGCGGCAGAGGCCGGGAGAGCCTGGAAGAAGAAGAAGAGAGGACGCAAGACGAAGAAGACGAAGAAGAAGAGAGGTGGACGCCGGAACGGAACCGCCGCAGTGCCATCGACGAACTCAACATTGCTCTCGCAAGGATCGTCAACGTCGTTCTCCAGCAACAGATCTTCAAGGTGACAAACAGAGACAGACAAACACGGTTCGGGGGGCCGCGACGGAGTTGTGCGACGGGGGGGACGATGCGGTTCGAAGCGCCTGGCACAGAGAACTGCTTGCAGACGAAAAACAAGCACGAACTGTGGCCTCCACAGGGGAGGGTGCGGGGCAGTAGACACTTTCAGAGAGGCGACGGAAGAGAGCACAGGGGAAGGGATGTCGACCATTTGGTGTGAGAGAGACGTTTTTGTCCATGTGCGAAGGTCTCGATGATTCCTCAGAGACTGACAGGTAGACAGTGATACGTAGAGATAGATATGCGAACGGAGTAGGTAAAGAAATACGAGGTAGATCAGGTGGAGATGCAGGGTAGACCGAAAGATAGATCAAGAGAGTCATCGTAAGATGGAGATAGGCCGACACAGAAGTCGAAGGAGGAGGGTTTGAGGCTTCAAGTTTCCCTGCGTGCCTCTGCGAGCGATTTCTCGTGGCGGTGCTTCTCTTCACCTTTTCCTTCAAAGGAAAGTTCGATTCAAGTACTGCTTCGAGGCGCCTTCGTATCTGTGGAGCACGGCTTATTTCCTGCAGATGCGGTTGTTGTGTGTGTGTGTGTGTGTGTTTCTGCGTCGTTTTCGTCGTAGTTGAGACGCGGGGATTTTTGCATCGTTTTCGGACTTTCTTGGTTGGCTTTGGTCAGGCCGTGTGTCTTCTTCGTTCGTCTTTTTCCTCATCGTTTGACTTCTTTTTCTCGAGCGTTTTCTGTGCTTTCCGCGTGGACTGCAGCCCTTCTGGCAGAGGGTGGACGAACGATACGCGCCGAACTACTACCGAGTGATCGCGAATCCGATGTGGCTGCAAAAGATCGCGAGCAAGTGCAAGCAGCGGGAGTATGTGTCGGGAGAGCAGTTTCTCGCCGATGTCCGCTTAGTGGTGACGAACTGTTTCCTGTTCAATCCTCCAAACTCTCCGAGTGCCTGGCTCCGAGAGCGAGCAACGAATCTGGAGGAAACCGTGCGGCAGAAATTCGAGGAACAGAGGGCGACGGTCGCGGAGTGCGAAGCCGTCATTATGAGTCACGGCGTCGGGATCACTGGAATGGCCGCCGACGGGGTGGCGGCTCACATGGGCTACCCGATGATGTGAAACACGGGGGACGCTGCGAAAATCGGTACATTTCGACCGAACGCGTCTGTCTGATGGTCTAAAGCGTTTCTGCCGCGCGAAAAAAAACGAGTGGCAAGAGGTTTTCACGGCCAAGAAAAACGTTTGGTGTTTTGGGGGTGGCAGGGTGAAAGAGGGTTCGAGAGCGGCACAAGAGGAACGGTGTAAATAAAGGGTAAGGCAAGCGAAAGGAGAAACTCTTGTCTCACGTTGCAACTGGAGAGCGGACGAAAGGAACGAGACGTGCTGTGTAAGTATCGAAGTTCTGGAAGGAAAAGGAACTTTTGCCCTGGGAACATATCTCACACTGTCCAACTTCTGCGGGCTCGACGGGACCCTCTTGAACTGTCAAAGTCGACAGTCCTCGAGCACCATACGTTCTCAAGTTCCAGAAATTGTCATACAGGTGGAGAGAGACACAAACGGAATTTCGTGCGAATCGGTTTTCTTCTTTCCTGAACCTAAGCGCCTCTGAATGGCTGCTGAAAAATGTGGCAAAAAAAGTGATTTTTCTTCTAAGCAGCGCCACGCTAGTGGACCGCTACACAGCTTGATTTTCAAGGCGTATCTAACTGCCGAAGCAGAGACAAATCTTTTCCCTGTGAACGGGACAGCCGCGTTCTGTCGCTGTGAGGGGGAAGATCCTCTTTGGCCGGAAGAGGAGTCAGGCGCAGCCACAACAGGCACTCCTCCACATTGATGGTCTGCTGAATTAGTGAAGTGTCATTGCCACTGACAGTAGAGAGGTGCACTCCGCAAGTCGGCCGTTAGTCGAAAAAGGAACTTTCTCGGAGTGTCATGGCTTTTTAACTCTCAAGCAGGTGTGAAGAGTACGTCTGCGTGGGCGTGGGTGACTCAGAGGGGAAACCGGCGTTTGCCCTTTTTCAGAGACTGGAAATAAATGATGGCGAGACCTATCTTCCTCGTGCAACAGGAGTTGCACTCATTGTATCTCGGAGACAGGCGAATTGCAGGCGTTTTTCATTCGACGCTTTTGTGTTCGGCTGGAACTTGTGTCTGAAACTGCCAACATGCTGGAAGAAGCAGCGTGTACCGACCGATCTATCAGCTGAAGTTCAAGGTACCGTCCGACTGTGTCGGACAGTACTGCGGGGTATGGCGTTGCCGAAAGAGGGCAGAGGATGCGAATAAAAAGAACCGGTGGTTTGTTAGTATTCATGTCACCCCTTGTTAGGCTAGGCTAAACTATCTGGTATTCGAGTTTTAACTACCCTAATATTCATTCCCGATTCTTTTTCGCGGCATTTGCTCTGCAGAGTATGGACAAAGGGTATTTTATGTGATTCCGAGTCGTTCGCTTAGGGGTTCATCCCGTTGATTATCAAGTAGCACACCCGCTCGATTACGATTTCTATAACTGCAAAACGTCATGACCACAGTAGTGTCTTCCAAGAACCTCCTCCTCCAGGATATCTCGGCGGTTCGCCTCTACTCCCAATATGCTCTCGCTACTCCAGGTGCGGTGGCAACGAATCGCTTCCTCAGCGGTGCTCCCGATGATGAATGACAAAGCCGTCAACTCTTTTGCCGGAAGAGAGAGAGTGCGGCGGCACACATGAAAGCTCACCGTAGCAATAGAAACCGGAATCTCTACATTCTCCCTGGGTGTGGAACCTGTCCATTTTGTGACAGCATCGACACACCACCCTTTAGAGCACCCAGGAATTCGGCTTATATTCGGGCACATCCGGCACACGTCCGGGGCACGGTGTAAGGCGGCGCTGGACTTCGGCTAAAGACGTCTGCAGAGCGAGGGAAGCGTCGCTGCAAGCGTCTGGGCCGGACGGTTGACTGAATCAGGTCCTTTTTTCGCTTGTCGTGTGTATCTCTGCGAGTTTTCTTGACCGCAACTGTCACGGCTTGCTGCGTTTCAGGTGCTGCGTAACGGCCAACGGAGCAGGACGAATCTCGCACGCGAACGTCAACACGGAGAGGCGGGAGCGCTGTTCGCCGTCCAGCGCAAGGCGCTTTCGCGAATCTCGTCGTGTTTTCTGGCGTTCTCTCATTCAGAGGAAAAGCTAGTTCACGGAGCGCGTTCTACGTAGGGGTCCAGCAGAGAGCTACCCCTTCGGACTGTGATCTGTGTCCTTCACGAGCGCGGGAGGTCCCGGAACTCAACCGCCCAGGAGACGCCTCCACAGTGTGGTTAGCTCTCGAAATCGCCTCCGGCAGAACGACTGGACTTGCGGGTTTTGCGGTTTCCTTTTCACTGGGCAAGACTCGCGGCGAGTTCGTCATCCCCGTTCCTGCCGACAGACACCTGCAAGAACTCGCGAATTCCTGACTGCACACAGCCAGCTTAGCCTGTGGCGCGCGGCCGAGACCCACAGGTTTTACACACCGGTACTGCGCGCGTTCGTGAAGAGAAACTCCCGGTTCCGCGACCCGAGGGCGAAACTGCAGCGAAAGCGTGATAAAGTGACACGGATGTCGCAGTCCCGTGTCAAAGCCCTCTGCATTTTTCGGAGCGGCTCTCCGCGTCGGTAGCCCCCAAGACTGCGCGTCGCTCGTGCCTGTGCCGCGGTCTCGGGGTTCCTGGCTCTCTGTCCCCTTTGCTGTTTTAAATGCATTTTTGGGAGCATTTCTGCGTGCGAGAGTGGGGCTGAGCCTCGAAAAACGGAAACCCAGTGCGTTTCCCGCCGTGGAGAACGGGGCCCGCGCGTTCTGAAAAGACGAGGCCGAGTTTCTGTGTCTGTGGAAACGCGAAGCGCGCGCGTTTCTGAAGTGTGACAAACAGACTTTTAGGCTTTTCGGGCTTGTTTACGCGGTATCTTCCGGATGCGCTCCAGTGTTTAGCTACGCATGTTCCCGGCTGTGGCGCCTCCGGTTGCTGCACAGCGCGTTGCGTTTGCGTCCGACTTTGCCCTCCTCTTTCAGCCAAAAGCGGGAGGCTGGTATATCTGTGAATCCGCGCTTCTGTAGCTTTCCAAGGAATCGCCAGGAAACGCGAGGATCGGTTCCGCAGCGAAGAAGAGGAGGTTGCGACACCGAAGCTGTGGACCGCGGAGCTGTTGACGGTTCTCTTCGGCCCTTTCGATAACTTTTTTTTCCGTAGACACCTGTTTGAGACGACCCGTCGCGAAAGAGTCAAAGCGGGCAGAGAGAACCCCGGGAGAAGATGTCTGTCGTGGCCATCGGGAGAGTTCGCCAGGTCCGAGCGCGAACTCGTTTTCTCCCCTCTGTGCTTTTTCGACGCTTTCTCGCGAACGCCTTTCGTCCGTTCCGGCTTTCTGCGAACCTCCTCTCTAAAAGCGTTTCCACGCTCCCAGCGTTCCCTCCTGGCGGCGCTGCGGAGGGTCTCCCCCTACGCAAGTCAGATGTGCGTCAGCTCGGACTCTTCGACTGCAGAAGTTTCTGAAAACGCGCCTCGAGAAGGCGCGTTTGTTTTGTGGACGTGCGTCTTGCGTCCTGAACTGCACGCTGCATTCGAAGAGTCTTCGCGTACACTCCGCTCCACGAGTGGATTTCTGCGCCTCTAGGCCCGCAGATCTCTCTCCTTTTGTGGCAGTGTTGAAGCAGCTCGTTTGCGGAGACGCGTGTGTGTTCCTGAATTTATTTTTATCGCTTTTCCTCTCAAAAAGGGCGGCGAGCTGGACGCATTCGCACCGCCAGTGCGCTGAGGTGGAGACAGCCACCCCCGGTGCATGCATATTTGGTTCGTGAACGCCCTTTTTCCGTCCGAGAGACAGAGAGTCCCGTCTGCTCCCTCGGTGCGGCCTTCCCTCTCGCATTCTTCCTCCCCGATCTTCTTTTGACGCAATTGTTTCTCGACGCCTGTCTTTCCAGAGAGCTTCACGAGGAAAAAGGTTTCTTCTCATGAGACGTCTCCTTGCTGCGCGACTCAGCAGACGGAAACTCTCCCTCCCTTCCTCGCTGGAGAGAGTCTCTGCAGTCTGCTGTCCTTCGCAGCCAGGACTTCGCGTCCTCTCCGCTCTCGTCGCAGTGTTCCGGCAGAAAAAGAGGCGCTTCGGTGAAACGGAGTTGCGGCTCTGAACGCGACGGGGAAGCCTTGTGTGCTGCGCCGTTGGTTTCGCGTTCTTCAGGTCCTCGTTACCCAGAAGAACAGAAGCTTCCGCGAACAAAGAAACTACAGATTTCCTCAGGGACTCTTCGCCTGTTGATGCGCGGCGTTGTTCGCCCCGCGCGAGTCAAGCGAGTCTTTCTGCCCAGCGTCTTCCGCGTTCGTCGCCTTCGTGATCTTCGGCTGCTGCGTTCTCCCTTGCGAGTGTGACTCTCTCCTCGCAGGGGAGGAACAGAGGAGGAGCGCTGCGTAGCGCAGGTGCCTGCGTCTCTCGTTTTTCGTCGAATGGCTTTTTGCCTCTTCTGCCATTGCCAGTTCCTCCCTTCTGCACAAACCGCCCGAGTTGGCGCAGACACACACAGGGTCCAGTCGCCAGTTGGAATTCGAGGATTCCTCGAAAGGGGGAGTCGTTTGTCCTCATCTTCGTTCTCCCCGTTCTGTGTGTCTCCATTCCGTTCTCGTCGGTGTTCTTGCCCGGTTTCCGCCGCGCGCGTCTGAGAAGATTGCGCGTCTGAAGAAGATTGCGCGTCTGCTCTCTTCTTGAGGGACGACTGCTCTCTTCTTGAGGGACGACGGAGACAGAGCGCAGGTGCAGAGAGGAAGCGGCGCGTCTCTCTCGCGGTGTTTCTCGCAGAGCGATACGTCGCAGGCGGAGTCTGTTCGTCGCCTCGAGTTCGGCCTCGCTCTTCGTCGGGAACGGTTCTCCATGGCTTGCGCGAAAATGGGGGAGGGTGGAGGCGCCGCGCCAGCAGCCTCTGGGGGCCTCGCCTCGCACCCTCTCTACTATTACAGCACACACAACGCGTTGCGCGCGGCAGAGGGCGCCGAGAACTTTTTTCCTGTCACCTTCGTCGAACTGCATGGAACGCGTACCTGCAAGATCAACGTGTATCCGTTCTGCGACGTGCAGATGGTCAAGCGAATTCTCCTCAAAAAAATGAACCTCTCGAGCTGCATGAAGGTAAGGAAACTCCGAGACGTGAGTACCGCTGCCTCTGCCTCTGCTGCGTCGAGCGAGCGCTTCTGCTTCTGCCGCTGCTTCTGCCTCTGCCGCTGCTTCTGCCTCTGCTTCTGCCGCTGCTGCTGCCTCTGCCTCTGCTGCGTCGAGCGCTTCTGCTTCTGCCTCTGCTTCTGCTTCTGCCGCTGCTTCTGCCTCTGCTGCTGCCTGTGCTTCTGCCGCTGCTTCTGCCTCTGCTTCTGCTTCTGCCTCTGCTGCGTCGAGCGCTTCTGCCTCTGCTGCCGCTGCCTCTGCCTCTGCTGCCGCTGCCTCTGCCTCTGCCTCTGCTGCTGCCGCTGCCTCTGCCGCTGCCGCAGAGATCTGAAGCGTTGCCCTCACGTAGGGACGCGTCGGCGTCGTGCGTTCCACGGTGCCGTTGCGTTCAGTGTGGTGCCGTGAGTGAACGACGAGGACGAACGGCTTTTCTTGTCTCAGGTCCGCGACATCCGACTGCTCTACAAAGGCAGCGAACTGCCGAACTGGAGACTGATGAACATCTTCACAGATGCGCCGCTCAAGAAACTGCACTGGAGCATTCGCAGCGACAACATGCGCGCGTCCATTCGCCCGCTCGTCAGCCAACAAAAACTCCGTGGAAGCCTCATCCAGGTCATTGAAGAGGTACAAAACGAAGCAATGCAAAAACCTGGGGGGAAATGCAAAAGAGATGCAAGACACAAAAAACAGGGATTCCAGGCAACTCTCCCATCCCCATCATTCTCTTTCACCATTTCATCACAAGTACATACATGCATATATATATATATATATATGTACATGTATATATACATAAATATATATATATATGTGTGTAAGAGTGCATATTATTGCATATATTGGTGGTATCTAGACATACAGATTCGTTGTTCTATCATGCATACATTTACATACATGTTTAGATGTATATATGTTGTAGATTTATGTGTGGGGTTCATCTGCATAGCTCATGTAGTTGCTTTCTTGAGTTTTCGAATCGAAGTGCACATACGTTGGTCCAGTGTCTTTGCTGGATTTTTGATTTTTTTCCGGACAGCGGTGCGAGCTCTCCGTCTCTTTGCAGCCGCATGCACTGCGTCCAAAACCTGCCTGTGTTTTCCCTGCATGCGCTGTTTGCGTTGCATTCGCCTTCTCAGGTGAAACTCGGTTTTCGCAGAAACGTCGCCCCCAAGCTGACGATGGACGGCACTGGAGGAACGTACATCCTCTTTGATGCGCGTCGCCGGCCGGTCGGAATTTTCAAGCCTGAGGTGAGCTTCGAGCGCTTTGGCTCAGAGAGTCTTCGTCATTTTCTATGCAAGTTATCGCGTCTTTCTCTTTTACTCTGCATGACTTGCGCGTCTCTTCTCGAGTCTCTTTCACCTCCTCTCATCCTCTGCAGGCACACGTTCTCCTGCTCTCCCTGCTCTCTTTCCTTCCTGGACCTCGTTCTGTCTCTCTTTTCTTTCCTCGCTTCCTCGTTTTTCGCAATTTCTCTCGCATGCTTCGTGTCTCGCGGCCGTTTCCTTTTTTCGCCTCTTCGTCTTTTTCCTCAATTCCCTCTGCCTTCTTTTTTCGATCCGCAGGACGAGGAAGCGTTTGCGCCGTGCAATCCAAGAGGCTACGAGGGACGCATCGGCCAAGCTGGTAAGTTTTCTCTCTCGATGGCTCAAGCACAGGAAAATGCACTTCCACATTTACATGTATGTATAGATGTATTGATATGCATGACAGGTACGTAGGTGTAGATATATTCTATATGCAATTTCATACATGCAGATACATAAAAATCGAGATAAAGACAGGCATTCATATACATATTTTTGTATATCAATAGAAAGGGAGACCACGGAGACTGTGTATATGTCGTGAGTCTGTGTTCTGTATGATGATGGACATCGCGATTGTGAAAGGCGGTAGGCGCATGTCACTGTATTCGTATGTGTGCATTTCATATGCATGTTTCTACATGTATGTATCTTGGAGAGATGATTCGAGGAGAGCTGTGTTGTCTTTTCTTCAGGTTTTCGAGGAGGCGTTTTGAGTGGAGAGGGAGCAGGGCGAGAGTACGCCGCTCATATTTTGGACTCCCTGTACAACTGTCCCGCTGGCATTCCTCCGACGACGATGGTGGAGGCATGTCATCCTGCTTTCTGCTACAAATCTCCCGTCCAAGTGCGTCTTCAGAAAAAGCTTTTTGCCATGAGGGCGCAGTCCTCCTCTTCGCAAACTCCTCCCTCTTGCCACAGAGCCTGGAACGCGACCGAGAGGACGCACGGCGCTGGGACGGGTCTCGAGGGAGAGAGAGAAGGAGACATATATAGGACAGACGTACAGAGCATACATGCAGATCATATACAGAAAGGAAGCCGCAGAGGCCTGCGTACAGAGTATACATACAGATAGAGAGAGGACATGTGGAGATAGAGCACAAGACAGAGGCCTGTGTACACAGTGGACTTTAAGATAGAGGGAGGGAGAGACGGAGAGGAAACAGGAAAGAGGGGAAGGGATATCGATACGTTGAAGTGAATGAAGAAGAGTGAGTCTTTGCTTGTATGTGTGAAGCGGTACTTCTTTTGTTCTGCATGCATGTCGACTTTTCCACGTGCAGTGTCAAGGTTTGGATTTTCTCCGTTGGTTCACATGTTTGCATGCATTTCTTGTTTTTTTTAGTTGGGGACGACGGGCGACCATTTGATGATGAACAGCTACATGGCTGCGGCACCGGAGAACGACGCGCAGACGCCAGCGGCCATGCAGCTCAAGTGGAAGGCAGGGAGTTTGCAGCAATTTGCGCAAGCAAAGGTGAGGCGAGTGACTGCAGGGAAAAACGAAGTCGACTTCGCGCTTTGATGTGTGGGTTGCCGGTGTCCATACACCCGAAGCAAATGGGGATTTCTTCTTTCACGGAACTCACTGAGCTCTTGCATGCGGAGCAGCGACCTCCAGTCGCGTTGGTGGACGCGGAGGCGAAGCCGTGCGAGAGGTAAAAGCGGTTCGTTTCCGTCCGGCTGAAAAACCTGCATCCACGTGTACACTGAACTTGTGGTAGTTCTGTGGAGCCTTTCGCTCTCGAAAGCGGACTGGACCTTTCCGTCCAGAAATCCACAAGTCGGTCATCCATCGATCTCGGTTGCCGTAAATTGCGCATGCGTTCGGTAGTGACTTCTGCGTTTTCAGGCGGATGCCCCGGACGACTATCCCCTTCCAGTCAGTGTGAGCCTTGTCTCGCGAAGCAAGTTCTTCCGTCTGCTTGTAAACTTGTAGAACGATGGTGGTGACATGCCCCTGTGCTTCGCGTACTCGGAAACTGTCCCTGACGCATCGTCCGGCTGCTCTGCATGCGTACATGTATATGCATGCATGCACATTTTGTTGGACTGGTCTCTCGGTCTTCAGGAGAGCTGCGGAGACTACAACCCTCTGTTGTTTAGTGTGAGCGACGTCCACCGCATCGCGCTCTTCGACATCCGCGTGATGAATCTCGACCGAAACGATGGAAACATCCTTGTCGCGCCTCTACACACTTTCCAAGACATCACGGCCTCGCTCAACAGATCCGAGTCTGCAGGCCATGAGGTGAGAACAACCAGAGAAAATCGGTCCCGGAGACTCCTCGATGTGCTCGCCAACTCCGCTCGCCCTATTTTTTTCGCCTGAATCTCTACATATACTTATAGATACAAATATGCAGCGTTTAGAGTTAATACATATACATATATATATGTATATGTTATTTGTGCATATGTATGCAAGTATTTATGTATGTATAAAATTTGTATGTACGTGTAGGCGTTTGGATGTGTACACTGCGGGAGAGAGAGGAGGGGACTTGTGGAGCGTTGTGGTGTAGAGTTTCTTCTTTTCGTTTTTTCTGTGGAGCGAGAACCCTCGAGATTTTTGTTTTTTTCTTCTTGCAGCATGTCTCGGGTCGCCTAGCTCAACATCAGCAGAAAATGATGTCGAGGCAGCTGGCGTCGAAGCTTCTTCGCTCGGTCTCGAGCGTCGGATGTAAGGTCTTCTTATGGCTTTCCAAAGTTCGGGGCGTTCGTCAACGTCCTCTCTCTCTGCTCCTTCTCTGCGGTGCTTCTATTATCCCGAGTGTCCAGCTGTTTCTCTGCTGTTGTCGTCTGCGGCTTGTCGCGCTGCGAAGAGCCTTCACTTTCTCTGTCTGCTGGTGTCTTCTGTCTCTCTCCCTGCCCCTAGAGTCGCTCTCTCACGGTTGTTGTCTTCGTCTTTCGATGCTTCTCCCCCTAGAGTCGCTCTCTCACGGTTGTTGTCTTCGTCTGTCGAGGCTTCTCGGCTGTCTGTTTTCCTCGGTTCGTCGTCTCTCTGTCTGCTTCTCTCCTCGCGCTGGCGGGTCGCATCCTCTCTCTGTGTCAGTCTGAAGTTTCCATCGCGGTTCTGGGACTCTTCGCTCGGCCACTGTTGCTCAGGCGTCGGTCGACCCACAGGAAGCGACGCAGCAGCCACCCATGCGGCGACGGAGGCCGCGCATGCTGCCCAGTCTCTCGTCACTCCTGAAGGCCAGCAGACCAAGTGAGGAGGTGCATGCACCCGTCGCTGTGTTTCTCTCGTGCAGACGTTTCTGCGCATGCATGTAGAACTCATCTGTGCAGCGAGAGCATGCGTGTACTGTTCACTGTGGTGGATCTGGAGAACAGCCGACGGCGGCTCGAGAGTTTTCCTCTTCACTTCAAGTTCGTTGAGCTCTGTTCACAAAAGCCAGTGTGCACCCGGGGAACAACCTTCGTAGGAAGGACAGTCACTGCAGTTATATGAATATAAATGCTGGTGCATGTGTGTGGGGAGAGAAGCCGGTGGGTGCGGTGCTCGGACAGCTGCATGCGAAGACCGGTGGAGAGATGCAGAGAGCGATTGATATGCAGAGAGCGGTGTAGAGAAGGAGCCAGTCGTGCAGGCCTTCCGTTCGTGGAGTGTCACGGTGCTTTCTCTCTTTCTGCTTTGTGAGTCTTTTGCCCTGCTGCACTTTCTCGTTAGTTCCTCTTCGGAAACTGTCGTTTTTCTTTCCAGATTTCGACTCATCCCCATTGACCACGGACTGATTCTGCCGGATGTGATTGACGTCGCGACCGTCGACCTCGTCTGGTTTGACTGGCCACAGTGCAAGGTAAAGACGTTTTCCTTTTCTCTCCAGTGCGTCTTTCTGCTTCCTCCTTCCTCCTCTCCTGTGCAAGAATGGCTGTCGCCCGGCTCGACGCGGCACAAGCAGGGGGAGAAACCACGGCAACGCTGGCATTCGCGCGAGGTCTCTCTTGTCCTGTGCGGTGTGCGACCTCGAGTGACCAGCGGATAGAAACCGAGACATCTGTTGATGAAGAAGACGCACCTGGATATTATATTTATTTATATTTTTATTTACATATTTATATTTTTGTATTTTTATGTATGTATATTTATGGGTGTGTGTGTGTACGATTGCGGACGGGCGCTCATATCGCGTCCCAGAGCGTGGAGTAATGCTGAAGAAGTCGAGTGATACGCACATGCATGCGTCTCAGTCCTTTCCTTGCTCTGCGCCCGGCGTCGAGAATGTGGAATTTTCATCTCAGTTGCGAATTCGTGGAGACGTTCGGTTGAATCTGGTGTGCACCCATGCGTCAGATGCCTTTTTCGGAGCACGACCTTGCCCTCGTCTACTCCTTCAACGCAGAGAGAGACGCGGAGCGTCTCCGTCGGAAACTTCTGATGAGGTGAGAACAATGTGCAAGAGACAAGACATTTACTTGGGTTCCTCGGAGGAACTCAAAATAGAAAAGGCTTTCTGACGCACGTACATACACATATACACATATACATACACATATATATATATATATATATGTGGACATCGATGCATGTCTCGAGAGCAGAAAGTTGAGATTCGTGTGTTTCCGTGAGTTTCAACTCGGCAATTTTGCTTTTGCCGAGAGTTCCATTGTCTTTTCTCCTCGGTGCGGACGTAGCTGGTCTTCTTTCTCGTCGTGCTTTTCTCCCGTGGCACCTTCATTTAGCGTTTGCATGCCGTCTCGCCGAGAGCGGGAGGGAGTGCCTGCGGGTCGCCTGCGCCTGCGGGATCTCGGAAAAGTCAACGCCCAGGGATCCAGGAGAGACGGGGGAAGAGACTTCTCGGCTGTCCGCTTCGGTTAAAGTTTCCTTCGGTGTGTGTCGTTTGCCTGTCCTCTCCAGAGACGACTGCTTGAGGACGCTGCGTCTGTCCACGCGCTTCCTCCAGCAGTGTGTGCGACATCATCTGAATCTCCATCAAATTGCGACGATCGCAGCTCGAGACGATGTTGACCAGCCGTCTGCTCTCGAGCTCCTCGTAAGTGGATTCTCTAACGTAGTTGATCCCTTCTTCGCGTCCTTTTTCGCGTCCTTCTTCGCGTCCTTCGCTCTCTCTCCTCTGTTCGTCTGTCTTAGCGACGTGGAGTCTGTGTGTGTGTATGTCGGCTCGTCCGCGTAGGTTCGCACAAGTTTGCAGCGCGCGTATTTGACGATGGACTGTGCGTCGTTGGTGTCGACGAATCGCCTGGGGTTTGGCATGCTCGACCTGGCTGAGTTGAAGCTTCTGGACGAGAGTGTGCTGGCCTCTTTGGATGGGCGGCCGCGGCGGGAGACTTCCTCAGGTCGCTCTTCGCGCGCAGCTTCTCGCGGCAGTGCGAAGGCTTCATCGGGAAAGGAGACGCGGCGCCGGGACTTGTCGCCGTCGGCGCGTCGCACGTGTTGCGCCTGCTGCTGCCGCCACGGACCGCCTTCGTTCGCAAAGCGGCGCGACGACGAAGCTTCTGGAAGACGCAAGTCTCACCGCTGTGGCGGCTGTGCCTGCAAGCCGAAGCGCGAGGACCTTGCGACCTGCGACGAGAACTCTGGGCGGCAGGCAAACAGACAAGAAGGTCTCAGCGGCGTGACGACTGGCGCCTCCTCGTTCGCCGACAGACTTCCCTCTGCGGCCAAGACCGTAGAAGGAATCAGCAAGGCGAGCAGCTCGGAGTGTCTGGCGAAATTCAAAACTGAGAGGGCGAGTGGGCGCAGCGAGAGTGGAGAGGCCCTGTGTGCAAGGTCGTTCTCAGGGTCGTCTGCGGAGTCGTTCGAGCTCGAGGCCGTTGGACAGGGCCGTCTGCGCTCCTCCTGCACCACGAGCTTCTCTTCTCTCGGCGGAGTCCGGCGAAGCAGCAGCACTTACAACTGGTATCAGCGCGGGGCGTCAGGCAGCGACGAGACGAAGCAGACTCTTGACGCTCCCGAACTCGCAAACGCGGCGATCCCGGAGGAAGCAGCTGTGGGCGAGTCTCGACAGAGCAGAGCTCTCTGTCGAGACAGCGAAGCGACGCCGTGCAGAAGAGCCTTCTCCTCGGGGCGAAGCCAGTGCGAGGACAGAGGAAGTGGAACAGACGGCGACCTGTTCGATCGCCGCGAAGCAGCTGTATGTACGCCCGGCTGCGCGGCCGCAGTCGAGCGTCGGTGCGACGGTTTTCGCACCCGCTGTGGGCGCTGCGACGCGCAGCAAGGCGAGGGCAGTGACTGCGGGACTTGCTCGCGAGTCGCAGGGCGGCTGTCGAGTGACTTCTCTTCCGAGAGCGAGGAGAGCGAGGAAAGCACGGCGAACCGGTGCGCGAGTGGATCGACTTCTTCTTCTCGCTCGAGCGTCTCGACACCCAGTCGAGGCGGGGGTCTGAGCGACAGCAGCGGCAGCGACGACAACGACGCAGGCGACGAGAACGACGAAGACGAGAGTGGATACGACAGCGACGAGGAGGCAGACGGCGCGCGTGGACGACGTACTTCGTGCAGCGGGAGTGAGCGTGAGGAGCCGCGAGGAAAGTCGGAGAAACTCAACACGAGTCACTCGGCCCCAGTTCTGCATGCGGCGGTCACTCCCCACCTTCGCTCGCTGCCGTCCGCCGCGTTCTTCGACTATCCGCCCAGCATGATGGAGGCGCAGGGAGCGGCGAAGGGTGAGGCCGGACGCAGGAGGCGCCGAAAAAAGGCTCGCGCGAAGAAGCCTGACGCGCATGACAGAGAGCGGCGCAGCACGGAAGAGAGCGATAGCCGGCAACAGACGCGGACAAAGAAGGAAGGCAAGGGCGAGAAGGAGACGACTCACGAAAAAAAGGAAGAAAACGTCTTCGATGCCGTGCGAGGAACGCAACGGGGGACTGTCCGACGGTAAGAAAACTGCGACTCCTCGCACATGTCCGTGGAACGAGACCTTCTGGGGAAACAGGAGACCTTGGAGGCCCCGAATTCAACGCCTACACGACCACAGAGACCACGGACGTTCTGCAAGAAATCGTTCACGGAACTCAGTCGATGGTCTCCGATACATCTGTGCATATGGGTGTGTATCCATCTGTCGATGGAATGACGTCTTTTTCACACATATAAAAAACATACAAATATATATATATATATATATATATATTTAAATATGTATATGCATGTATTCGTATTTTTTTGTATGTGTGCATACGCTTTCCTGCGTAGGAAGGGTGCGAGACAGGCGTTCGTATGTATGTCTTGTGCGTTCCCCTCGTGTGATTCGAGTTTTCGCTCCGGAGATTCGCAGACGGGGCCCTGTGGGTCGGCGTGTGTCTCCTTGTCCTCGCAGACTCAACGGGACCGCAGCTGGTACGGCTTATAGACGGAGAAAGCAGCAGCCGCACGGCGTGGGCAGCACGTGGTTGCTCTACGACACTGACGGGCGTTCGATTCCTCTGGACTGGTCCGAGCCGCGTTTCGACAGGTAGGTGTGTGGAGTCGACTGCATGCATGCTGTTCAGTTCTCTCGACTTTTCGCGGCAATCGAACGCGTTGAACGCGTGTGTGTGTAGTCCGACCGCGAAAGGAAACATCAGGTTCATAGAGGTGGATAAAAAAGATCGAAACTCCCGGGATTCGTCTGGAGCCTCTCTTCCGCCCTAGTGGATTCGACACGGACCGCGGAGGAAACCTCCATAGCCCCCGAATGGAGTGATCAGCAAGACTGATGAGACACAAATAGAGAGATAGATAGATATAGATGTAGATATAGATGTAGATATAGATGTAGATAGATAGACAGATAGATAGATATAAATAGATAGATATCGACATAGGTAGGGAGATAGGTCGGTAGATAGGTTTACATAGAATCCCAATTCGAAGCATGTAGATTCATCTTAGCTACAGACTTGAATCACAGTTGATGGGATCCAGTGGGTATCCGTAGATGATTTTTAAGGAGGCGTCGGTGTGTTGTGTGAACGGTGGACTTTCAGAGAAGCGTTGTTTCTTTATTTGAAGGCAGAACCGTTTTCTTTGTGTTGGGGTTACACGCAAAGGTTGACGCGGAATTCCTGTGGAGGAGAGATCAGTCAGTCGAGAATTGGAGTCGTTTTTGCGTTTTTCAGACTGTTCTTCGACTGCTTCGAGGAGCTGCTGAGGAAGTACATCGTCCAGCAACACCCTGAGTGGGCGTCTTATCCGTACAAAGGATCTCGTCTGGATGCGCAGTTGAAGAAGGAAAAAGAGGCGGGGGAGAGACGAACGAGCGAACCTGTGACAAAGAAAAACTTGAAGGAGAACGCGACGCCAGCTGCTTGCTGCTGCGACCACGGCTACCATCACTGCGAACTTCTGCAGGCCCAGAGAGATGAAAAGTGAAGGCTGCTGCAACAGATAGAAAAGGACAGACAGACGGAGACTGGGGACAAGGGAGGAGAGAGTTGAGGAGAGAACAGAGCCTGTGGAGACAAGAGAGAAGAAACGAGGAGGGGCAGGTTAAAGTGGCGGGTGGAGCGGAGACAGGGCGATGGTGAAGGCAGGTCATAGGCCTGAAGAAAAGGAGGAAGACTGGGAGGAAGAACAAGAAGCGGAAAGCGACGGAAGAGAGAGAGGCTCAGAGCTTGTGTGCGGAGGCATTCTGGAGAGAAGACGAGGTCCTCAACTGAGAAAAGGTGAAGAGGAAGAGAAGGGAGACAGGGATCAGTTTTTTGTGGGCAATAAGAGGACAGCAGTCGCTGAGATGCGAGAAAACGGAGAGGAGACTGTGGCGGAAGAGAAACGCGGAGTGGAGAGAAAGGAGAATGTCTTTTTTTCTTTCTTGAGAAGTACTGTGGATGCCCAGACCGCAAGGCGTTTCTTTTGACGACGCGTGCATGCCGAATGCAGTGTACGTACAGAGGAGATCCCGTCGCGGAGAGATGCGGAGAGGGTTATTCGTGTTTTGTGCAGAAGTGGAAATTTTTGGTGGGAAGGAAGGCGAAAAAAGTGGAAGACAGACACATACGGGAGACGGCTCTCTCGTTCGCGAAGAAGAGGCGTATGAACAGCGAGACCGAGTTCTCTCCGCGCTTCCAAATTCGACTTCTAGGTGTACCTGCATGTAGGTTTTTTATTCCAGAGTTTTCGACACTTTGGACGTTAGAAGTCGTAAAAACGAGCAGCCGCTGTGAGCACGCAATCTCACAGAAAATGCTTTTTTTTCTGAGCGAAGCGCCCCCCCCCCTTCCCTCCCCTTGCGCTGAAAGTCAATAAAGTTTGCCTCGAGAGGGAGAACGTCTCGTTATTTTTGTTTTTTCCTGCGAAAGTCCCGAGCGCCAGCCAGGTTCTTGAAACATGCGCGACTGCATGCAGTTCTCCATCGAACTATATGTACAGTGAAATATGTAAGCATTTATAATCATATAAGCAGATCTCTCGAATTGCATATAAACATCTCCAAATATTCTTTCTAAAGCGTAGGCATGCAAATAGCGTGAAGAAAAAGCGCGTATGTTTCGATGGTGCCGATGGTGGAGCTTCGAGAGAAGAGGGGAAAGTCGGGGAGATGGAAACACCGAGAGGGCGCACACCGTGTTTCTGCCTCGCCAGACGCCCTTTCGTTTCTCTGCTGAGGCGCATGCGAAGGCGGTGCCTCGACGCCAGTGCTCTCCCTGGGTTGACAACCGAGGTGGAAGTTCGAGGTTTCGCGAGACCGAAAGCCAGTTGTGTGTGGGTGGGTGTGCATCATCCTTTTTTGTGTCGCCTGCGAGACAGGGTCTTCTGGCGGGTGCAGGAAGAAACAGATTTGCGAGTAGAACCGTCGAGAAGGTGGAGGGGAGGCATCGAGCGGGGGAGCTCAAGCAGCTCTCTGCATGCACTGCTGGGTCCTCTGGAGTTTCTGCCCAGTTCGCTCTTTCGGTGTCACTGCGGCGGAAAACAAGTCAGCGAGCAAGGCTTGCTCTGTTCGAAGCAGTCGACTCTCGATTTTATTTTTGTGAAGATTCAGTTTTGAATTCAGCGGTGAAATGCGTCATCGCTGCATGCGCTTTTCTGTGGGAAAAAAACCCTGTGTGCGGAGCCGCAAGAACCTCTGCCGTCTGAAAAATGGCAAGTGGACACGAAACTCCAACACAGACAGATAAATACATGAAAACCCAAGCAACCATGTGTAGATATATATATATATATATATATACATGCATCCGGATATACAGGACACACTGGTTCAATGTCCGAACACACTTTGCATGCATATATATATATATATATATATATATGCATACAGATATGTGTCTACGTATCAATATGTACAGCACACAGCAATTCAAGAATGTATAGATATGTATATATGAGTACAACCATGCATACGAAACACAGATGTTCAAGACCAGGGCATACATATATATATATATATATATGTATACTTTTGAATGCATCTGATACGTATATATTTTTATATATAGGTATATGTATGTATTTATATACTTCAGCGTTGTCGGAGAGTTTTTTTTGGATACAGGGAAGTAGAAGGCAGGCTTCATGTCGCTCTTGTCTTCTCCCCTGAAAGTGAAGCCTCTCCCGCGCAACCTCGCAGCGCTCTCTCGGTTGTCACCTGCACAGGTCGGGCACAGGTGCATGCACATGAAGACAGACGCAGTGTTCTGTTCTTTCAGTCCCGATTCACCAGGAAAACACGGCTTTCTTTGGATTCATGATGCGAGCAACATTTTCCTAGTTCTTAGAGGGAGGCGTGTCTTGCTCTCAGTGCAAATGTGGAGGACGTCGAGAACAGAGAAACCCAAAGTTGCTTACTTGCTCGTCATCCGTCATTCGAAGAATGTGGACTGAGCGCGTTTCGTGGTCGAAGACATTGTTGGTGCCGGATTAGTCGAAGAACTTGCTCCACGATTCTGGGCCTTTCTGAGAGCCTTAAGAGACAGCTGACTTTTCTACGAAAGCTTGCTCGTCCGCCGACTTCGTCGATTATCTTTCTTCTTGTTTTTGAGGTCCAGTCGTGGACCGTGGCGTTTTCGTCTTCCACCGTGAAAAGCCCCCAAATCGACCTACTGCGTGTGGATGGCTGGCGAAAGCGGGGCGGAAACAACAGAATCGTTTTCTGGTGGTTTAACCTCAAGAACTCTTGCGAAAAGACTCTGAGGAAATCTACACGTCGAACTAAGGAGAGGATGCGACGTACAGATGTACGCCTCTCCCACACAGAGAGTCTTCGTCCACAGGTCTAATCGAGGCACACTTGGTTCCCCGTTGCCCTCTCGGTTTTTTCCTTTTTCCCCTGTTTGCTTCGAGAGGAATCACGCAAGTGTACTGGGGAATATGCGATCGTGTAGGCTGCTCTATTTCCCAAACACCAGTGGAGAGTGGTACAAAGAAGTTACTGCACTCTCCGAGCACAGCCGCCGTCAAGAGCACAAAGACCCTCGTGAGACAGTGTACTGCACATGCCACACTGTAATGGGACATTGCCTCTGTAGAAAAGCATGTTTTTCGCCAACGCAGTCGTGACGACTTCTCTGCACGATTCATCCTCCATTCCTGCAAAGTGTCGCTGTACTGTCACTTGTTGGAGTTCGGCAACTCAGGCCGGTGCTTGTCTTGTCGGTTTTAAAAACACAACAGTCTCCGGATGGCGCTGCCTCATGCGGTGGTGCCAGTCCTTGATTTTTGCGTGTGTGGTGGAGCACGAGTCTGTTGTCTCTCGGCAGACTGACTTTAGAGAAGCATTGTGAGTGAGGTAAGACAAATTTTTCATAGATCAGAGGCTTCTTCTCGGTGTAGAGACTCCGAGGCGACTTGGGGGGTGGCAGCGTCGGCACTTGCGTTTACAGCGCAGTCTGTCTGTCAGATCTCTGCTCTCGTTTCTTCTGGATTTTTCGCGTTTTCAAGTGGAGATCATCGGCTTCCCGTCTCCAGTGGGATGCAGGCTTTCACTTTCCCTGAATGTGTCAACTCCGTCTTTCAACTTTCACTCTTCTTTCGTGTTTCTCGTCGATGTTCTGCGAACGCCACAGACCAAGAGGGGTGGTGTTTCGCCCGCTCAAGATCGGCGGCAAAAAAACAAACAAGTCATCTGTTTTTTCCTGAATTTCAAATCAGCTCTAGCCTCAGGACGCGACGAGCAGACGTCGAAATGCCGAACCTCTCGGCCAAGACGAATTCTTGAAGAGACTAGCCTGTGGTTCACGACTGCAGAACTCAAAATCGAAGAACCTCTGGGTATCAGCAGAACTTTTCTCAAGCATAGAACAGACGTCGATTTTGTGTGGAAAGTACTGGCTTTTTTCCCAGCCATTTCGGAAGGAATTGCATGCCCCGACGTCTTAAACTCTCCCTGTTTTCCGCATTTCATGAATAGAAAGCAGCACACTCCAGGCCTCTGAAAGAGTGGTGTTTCTCGAGTCGAGACACCGTCTCTGCCTTTCTCCCGGCGCTCCGCACCCGTAAGAAGATCAAGTTTAACTGTACACAGCGTTCCAAGGAACCGTCCAAAAAACGCGGCCCTCGTCTTTTCTCAGTCCCCGTTTTCTGTGTTTCGCTTCCTTTTGTTTGGATGTGCTTCTTCAAGTCGTCGCGAATCTGCCGTCGGTTTCCCTGTGGCTAAGCGGACTCGTCTGCTTTCGTATTTCCTTCGCTTCGAGAGAAAAGCGGAGCACCTCGTGATAGCGGTTCTGTCGGCGTTCGTCCCGTTCTTGAAGGAGCTCCGCAGTCTCCGGCTTTTCATAAAAAAACGCGAAGCCGCTTCTCGTTTGCACCCGGCTCTCCCGCTCGGGTCTCTCAAGGTCGAACTCGACTTCGAGGAAAGTCCAGGTGACCGCCTCGAGAGGCTCCTTGTTTTCGGTCACGATTCTGGAGCCCGACACTCACGCAAACCTAAGAACTCTGACTCGGTTTCGCTCTCGGATTCCTCTCCTTCGCTTCTGCTCAGCTCGTCGGCTTTTCTGTGCACCATGGACGGTCCTGCGGTCGACAATTCAACGGAGCCTTTCCTGAGATTCTGGGAAAAAACTCAGGTCCGACTCCAGCGGCGCGTTTCGACCCGAGATATTGTTTTTGCTTTTGGGAAAGTCCATCCAAACAACACAAAAGCTTTTCGACGTCGAAAGACACCGCCGCCCCCCCGATCCCACATAATCCTTCATACGCTTTCGTCTACATAAATACACACACATAGATTCGCAGATACGCAGGCACCCATTTCTACAGCGAGGCGTCGACATGAAGAGCCACCCACAGCTGTGTGAGCATTTAAACGCGGTTATGTAAGTAACGGCAGTTGCGTTTCTCTGCAGAAATAGGTGATGAGCTCCTCGCACTGGGAGTGGCAATCTCTGAGGCAGGCTTCTTCGTGAGCTTCTTCTGAGTGTGGACTACAAGTGTACGTCTCGCGGCCTGTGCTGTGTTTCAGGATGGCTTGACTTCCTCAGTCTGGCTTTCTCGGGAGGATCTGCATCTCTTGGCGGCGCAAGCCAGCAGGCGTCTTGTTGAAAGTCTGGGGGGATGCATGCAGAAAGAGCAAGGAAATTATTCTGTCTCTCAGCTGGCTGAAAATCACACGGAACAGAGACAGCAGAAACAAGGGAAACAGCAGACGCGGGCGGGCGCAGCAACGGAAGGAATCGAGGGGCAAACCACAAACAGGACGGGGCTGCTGAAACCGTTGCGAGGTAAGGAGAAGCGATAAGCACTTTTCCTGAGAAAGATTAAAGTAGGAGGGAAAAACAGAATTTCGGTGCTTCGAACAGTCGCGACTGCTGTTGGTTCATCCGATTTCACAGAGTGGAAGACGGGTCAAAGAAACCGCGATTTCTCGTTTACCAAGTTCGTGTACACACCGAGGTGTATGTACACCTGAAACGCCAGCTCAACTCGCTTCTGAGTTCTGTCGAATTTCCCTGAGAAGAACTGAACCTTTTCTCTGCAAAGGCTTTGTGCCTGCGCATGACCCTCTCTCTCCAGCTCTCCTATTCCAGCGTCTCTCAGTCTACTCGTTGCAATCTGCAGCATTCTGCGCATGTGTAAAACGTTTATGTACTGACAGTTGAATTCACGCGTGTGTGTTTGTGTCCTTGATTATTCAACAATGCGTGTATCTAGCTAGCGACACGTATACATGTACACATACATCCAAATGTACATACATCCAAATGTACATACGTATATGTATATAGATGTAGATATATTTACTGTGTTTAGGTGGCTGTGTGAACGCAACTCTGAATTCCTACGAATAATTTGTAAATCATCGCCTCTCGTCGGGACTTGTAGTGAGGTTATTCACATCTTCCCCCCCGATTGTTTTGCCTGCCCAGGAGTATGCATTGCGCACTACATGACGAAAAACAGAGTCGAAGAAGTGATTCTTCGTCTTGCAGCAAAAGCCTCTGGATACATCCCTGTGACCATCAACTGGGATGCGGACGGGTGAGGCAGAAAGACAATCGTCGAAATTCTCGATGTCTGATTCTTACAAAGACACATCATGAGCGCTAGTGCCATCTCCGCTGCAGAAAGCGCCGCTCCAGAAGTACTTTTTCAATCGAAATATGTAGTGCCACAAAAATGGTATCAGTACGAAAGGAGCTTGATCGAATTGCATGTTTTCTTCGCAAATCACATTTTTTCAACCATATGTGGAGGTGAGATCCTAATCTCTTTGCTCCACGCGATCCGTTTATAGAAAGCATTCTGCTCAAAAAGCAAATATAAACGCGTCTCTCCACTCGAGGCGTAAACATGTTTCGATGTACACACGTACATCAGACTCTGCGTATAAGTAAATAGATAGATATATATATAAATGCACGAATCTTGTTGATATGTTTACCTAGACGTGAGTGCATACTGATACTTACGTACAAATGCAAAATTATGTCGGTAAAACCACGCGTTTCGATGTGGAGGGAGGTTATAAGAAGATATTGGAGACATTCACAAGGCAGAAAGTAGTCCGGGTGACTGAGTGTGACCTTGGGTTTTTCTGGGGATTTAACTTCCCTTTGTTTTCCAGAATCGACCGCATTCTCTACAAAATTGAATCTACGCACTGCCAAGCTGTGATTGTCGATGAAGAGGTTCCTGTCGCCTGTCTCAACCGCCTAGCAGAAGCAGCGCAGGGGCGCTTCAAGGTGAGAGACGCAGCTTCATTAACGTTGACTTTCCTGATACTTGCAGTCTCTCAAAATGTAAACAAACGACAGACAGTGTCGACAACTCTCAGTACGACAAATACATAAATATAAATACTTATGCAAATACATATATATATATATATATATATACGTATATATTTGTGTGTATATGTAAATACGTATGTATACATGCATTGTATTAAAGGTGCACCGCATGTGTGCATGCATACATGTAGGGACGTAACTCTGTTCTACGCATGCAGAGATAAATGAATTTTTTTGTTTTCATATCTGGATATTCGGATGGATAGAGTGCGCATTCCACGCCCCGGCTGACAGTTCAGTCTTTGGTTGACTCCATATGCATACATATATAAATATATGATGCGATCACAGCATGGATATAATAAAATCTATACCTGCACTGTAATTTCTAAAACAGCAGACATAGACCTGTTATGTTACCACAAATATAGATGAACAAGTGTTCTCCGCTTACTGCATATATATATATATATATAAGCAAATATGCATATGTGAACATGCGTTTGGTTCTTCGACTTCTCACTGCAGGTGCTTTCTGCGAAGGCGTTGTGTTTTCAAAGTCATGACAATCTTCCTGTTCCGTGAGTTGCGAGATAAACAGAGAAAAAGCAGAAAAAAGATTTTTTCGCACACAGACAAAAATCAGTATCGATACTTGGGGGATGACTATTCATATGCATGTGGACTTGGGCGCGTAAAGATAAAATGTTATATTCAAGCACACATAGATACGTACGTGCTAACAGTGTTTAGTGGTTGAATCTATAAATGTATATTGATATTTATACATGCATAAAAACATAGACAAATACATGTGTACATACATATAATATGTGTATGGATATACACATCTATGCACATATACATAATAAAACTGTGAGAGGAGCATATGTTTTTAGCATATCTTTACAGACACATGCGATGTTGAGGGCCATCAGCTTTGTTTTCATCCAAGACAGAATAATCCGTTTTTTTTTCTTCTATAGCTTGAAGTGTGCTCTCTGCTTTTTCTTTCAGAGAGAAGCAGAGTTGCGAAAACGCGAGAAGAATGCAAGACTGCGATTTGCGAACTCTCAGTGGAGGAAAATCAGAGTGCATGCCCTCAAAAGAAGAGAGAGAAGACAACGTTTCTCTTGTACGTTCAGTTCGAACACCACGAAACGCACATTGCAGACACAGAGAAAAAAACGAGGTTGGGGAAAAGCGGCAAGATTGAGAGGACAGCGAAGGAGAGTTGGAGAAGGAGAAATCCACAGGGAAACAGACTCCAGAGGGAGAGATCCGCGGACCAATATCTATATATCTCTTCACGCATCATATATGGAAATGCATTCAGCGCATGCACCTGCTTACATATCGGTATGTACAGTATATGTGCATATGCATATATATATATGTATATATTGTAATAGTCTTAGAGCATGCGCATCTAGTACGTAGATACATCCACATACGCACCCATTGCGCGTATGCATATTGAGATCGAGTTCAAGCATATGTACGAAAAATATACTTATATATATATATATATATATATTTGTGGTTTCTTATGTGTGGCATGTCCACGTATTTGAATTCTAAGTGCTTGTTGGCCTGATGCTAAGGTGGAGATATTCGGCGGACTCTGGCTTTAAGCATGCTGACGATCAGACATGCCTTTTTTTCTCTGTTGGGCTGTGTTTGGAAGGTCGTCTTTACGTCAGGAACGACTGGACGGCCGAAGGGCGCCATCCTGACGAACAAGTGAGGGAAGAAACACACACGAATATCAGTCGTTTTTCAAACAACAGACGCGAGCTTTTCACCTCTCCAGATCTGTGCCGAAACAGCTTCATCCTGGCCACTGACCTTCTTTTTTCCTTGGTTTCTCCTTCTTCTCTCGCACTCGCCTTCTTCTCTGTCGTCTGTCGCTTTCTCTTCTGCCTTTTCGCCATCCTGGTCTGTTTCCTCTTGCTCTCGCGTCTTCGCTCTCCGGTTGTCTCCTCCTCTCCACCTCTTGTTAGAAAAGACTTTTCTTCTGTATGCAAATAGGAGGGGCAGGTTGTGTGTCCAGAGTTCGCAACGCCGTGTGAAGCGGCGACGTCGTTGCTTTTTCGATGTCTTTTTCTCTTTTTCCTGTCCGTCACGTATGCCAAGTCTCTGAGATGCTCTTGGCGCCGCGGACAGACGAGTGCGCTTCTTTTTTAACTGCTCGTTGCTTATATACGCGATGTACAGACACCGCGATATTCGCTTGCGTAGTCTTCTCCCGAAGCAGCTCTCAGCTCCGGAACTGCGAAGACGATAAACCATATCCACGAGAGATCCGATTCCCCTTCTTCGTCTCCTGCTCAAGACGCCGTGTATGGCTTCTTTGTTCGATTTGAGCTTTTCCAAGGCGAGACTGCAGCCGTTTGTGTTGCGTCCACTTTCCTGACTGCAGAAACATGGAGACTTCTTGTCTCGCTCTGCGGCAGCTTTTGGACCTGCGCGACGACACTCCTCTCACACTTGTCATTGTGAATCCTCTGCATCACGTCAACTCTTCAGTCATGCTCGAGCTCGCTCTCCGTTCGCGGCGCGCGAAAGTCCACTTGGTTTCGAGGTGCGTTTGCGAGAACATTTTCTGAAATGTTTCCTCTGCTCACGCCTGAAAAAAAGAAAGACATCTCGGAACGTTCCACGCGCAGGATCCCTGCTTCTCTCTAGAGAAGCAGAGGAAAGTCAAGACAAAGAATTCCAGAGCCGAAGCAGAAGAGCCCTGTGGCAAGAGATGCCTGCAGACTTTTTAGCGTTGACATGTCAGAAGCGTGGAGAGAGAGGTCGAAGGAGAGTTGATGAGTTGAGGACTCGACAACGAACTCCGTCGGCCTTTCGCGGAGAGCATCGGCATTTTCAAGATTCGCATCTCCCCAGGAGGCCGTGTGTCGCTCTTTCTTTTGAGTCCAACTCAGATTGAATGAACAGCAGCTGCATTTTGTGTTGAACTCGGGCGCTTCTCACGGTATTTCCGGAAAACGCGGTGTTTCGTCCTCTTTCATGCGTTTCTCGAATTCTCTCCAGATACACCACGTCCTTCTGGCGCCTTTTAGCGGATGTTGCCGAAGAGGAAGCGGCGGCGTCTGGACGTCCAGAACGCTCCGCAGTCCCGAAGAGAGACTTCCGGCTCCTCACCCCCCTCGTCTCGCGGCACATCGATTTCCTCCGCGAGCTTGTCGACACCAATCGCCTGACTGGGGTGTCTGTACACCGCCTTGCACACGCGCTCAGACCGAAAGAAGTCGTCTTGTTGCTCGGCTCTGCGCCTGTTGGACTCACGACAGTTCAGACCTTTCTCCGGCTCCTCGGCAAACTGCCAGCGATCCGCTTTGGGTCGACGGAAACATGTCTCCAAGTCAGTCCGACGCATTTCTCTCGGCCAAGGTCTCTCTGCCGCTGCGTTCGAGATCGTGAACGCGAGGAGAGTCGCAGCGTCGCCACACAACTGCGCCTCCCAGTCTCTAGAAACAAAACATCACTCCACAGAAATGTGGAAAACGCCCACAGCGACTCGCCCTGCACAGGCGAAAAACTCGCTCACCTGCTGTCCAGCGAAAGCGACACCAAGGAAAAACCAAGACAAAAACAGAAAATAGCACTAACTATATACGTGTATGTATATGTATGTGCATATTAGGTAGATAATTAAATGCATGCTCATACAAAAAATACATACGTATATATAATTATATGCATTTGCATGTGGACAGTTATCTGTGCCGATGAGCACAAGTGTGTCCACATGCTTGCATGCAGGTACATTTGTTCTCTACGATCCTGATTTGATAAGCGCAAGGCGAACTGCTTCTCCAGTAAAATGCAAAGACACGAAAAAGGAAATCAACAGCGAAAGATCGCCGTCTAGGGGGTGTAGAGACCTACACTTAGATATGCAAAAACACATTATATATATATATATATATCTATATCTATATATATGTATATATATATATATGTATATGTATATAGGTATGTGCAAGTGACAAGGCGTCGAATAGTGTATGGCGTTGATATTTGTGGCATTTGTGTGATTTGCTTTCAGGTGATGGGGACCCCCTTCTCTTTGACCGATGACGAAATGATGAGGGCACTGGAGCGAGGATGGAATCACGTTTTTCAGGGAAGGCCGCAGAAAGGATTTTACATTGGAAGGCCTCACCCTCCCTTGACTGAAGTGGAGATCGTCAAAAGCACAGACCCAAGCAACGCCCACTACATGGTAGTGTTTTTCTTCATTTCTGCATAATCACCCTTCGATGCTATCCCTGGAATTCCTCTAGGAGCCCGGAAAAGATGAAGAGAGTTCACAGAAATCCGCAGAAACAACGATGGAGAAATCCTGTAGATACATAGAGATACAGACGAGGGAGACATGAAGACAAGACGCGAATGAGTGCATAAGGAGATATGATAATATACATATATCCCTACGCATGCAGCGGTGCTCGGATATGTGCTACCTTGGGAACAAATGAGTTTCTGGGGCGCTACACTCATTACAAATCTCCCCTTTCTCCGACACCATCTTTGGCACCTTGACTACTTCGAAGATCCTACGTATCTGATGTAACATTAAAACGAGTCTCTGTATTACATTTTACCTTACCACCCGTATATGTACGGGTGCATATTTAGATACATCGACATATATATATATATATATATATATATATAAATGCATAGTAATCAGTACAGAAAAGTACATACAGGAGAAGGTACATGCATCGATACAGATTTATAGAGATATTTAGACATCACGATATCCATACCGAACAACAAATATACAAGAAGATGTATTCGTGAATATATTGATAGAGTGATGTATTCACGTCTTGATATGACTACAGAAAAATAAAACCAACTGTAGAAATATATATATATATATATATTTGTACACTAACTCATTTGCGTGTTTACGGAAGCCTTTCAGTTTCGTGGGTGAGGAAAAATAACTGTTCTCAGAGCTAGACAGCCGAGTACTTTATGACCGTATGTGTAGATTTACGAATCTTTATTTTATAAATTTTAATCGTTTTCAACTGTTCGGGACAGCGCTGAGAGTGTGTGCAGCCAAGCAGAGTGATGGCAAAATAGGACTTGAAGTTTCCAGTCGCCGCTTGGAGAACCTGACTTTCCTCGCGAGTTTTCGCTGATTTGTCGCAGCTCTTTTCTTCTTGTGTCCCACCCCCTCCCCCCCCGCATTTCGCTCTCAGGTCCGCTGCGAAGCAGGCGAACCTGGACTGCTGATCTGTCGCGGCAAGAACTGCATGCGCGGTTACACAGCCTCGCCAGAAACTTCCAGAGATCTCTTTTCTTCAGACGGCTGGTACTTAGGATTAGGAGATGTCTGCTTCTTCCTCAGGCCGCTCGCGAACGACGGACAAGTCGACGGAGACGAGGAACAGGAAGAGAGGAGAGAAGACGAGAAGGAGAATAGAGATGAGAGAGAAGAGAAGGAAACAGGAGAGAAAGAAGAGAAGGAGACAGGAGAGAAAGAAAAAGAGAGCAGGCTAGACGCTGGGAGAGCCCGCCACCTCGATTACTACTGGGTGACTCGGTCAGCCGACGTCGTCATTAAAGGAGGAGCCAACTACTCTTGTGCGCAAATCAGCGACGATATCAAGAATTGTTTGCTACGTTTGTACGAAGGAAAACTCGCGAAAACGCAGATTTCTGTCGCGACAATCAGCATGAAAATCCAAAGCGAACACGAAGACAGCTGCTGCGTAACCGTCGAACTCACCCGGCGTCCTGACCTCGGTGAAGAGCAAGACAAGCAGCAAGAGACAGAGAGAGAAGCAGACGCATGGCATGCGTTGATTTCCGACATCAACGACAACTTTCTTTCGCGAGTCCGCAAAGACTCTTCTCTGCTACCGAAGGCAAGCGTCCCCGACTACATCCGGATAGGAAAAATTCCAACGAACTTCAAGGGCTTGCCAGACAGTTCAGCTTTGAAGAAAAGCTTCGCCGAACTTTTGAAGAACGACGACTGAGAGTGGTCCTTTCAGTCCTTGCTTTCTCTTTTCTTGTTTCCTACATTGCAACAAAAGACTCCTGTTCTGGACGCCCACGAAGAAACGACTTTCACTAGTGATGGCCTGTCTCACGCATCGCTTCTCACGAGCTCGCGACAACCCCTTCCTCCTCTCCCTCACCGCCACCGTTCTTCACAATTAAAAATTTTTCTGCGCGGTCTGCTCCCGTTCTTGCATTCCTCTATGGCTTCTGTGCACACACACTACTTCCCTACCATCTCCCCTAAACATTTGCTTCCGTGGTCTTCCAGAAACAAAGATCTTTATCGTCAACGACACACACCTACATATTTATTCTTTATATACAAATACATATATATATATGTATAAATATATATACATGTACACGGTCTTCTCGTACATGTCTACTCGGCACCTGTATTATGCGCTTCGTTTCCGACAATACGCCATGGGGGGTGTGCAGACCGCCCGGCAACGCGGAAGCCGCTGAGACCACCCGGCGGTTCCATGAGGTCCGTTTTCACTCGAAGTGAGTTTGCATCTCAACTTCAACGTGTTTCATCGAATCTCGTATCAACCCACACACACAAAGTATCTACTTGCACATATACACAATATCTATATAGAAAGATATCTACATACATATTTTTATGCGTTACCACATTTTCGAATTCGAACGAGGCGCTGAAGCTTCACTGTGGGGTGCATCGTGCCTCCATCACCGAGGGTGACTAGTTTTGCGTGTATAGAGTACGTTTTCCTTGGTTGAACTGCACAGTTTTATCTGCATGCGGAGTCGTTCCGCGAAAGGAGAAACATGTACAGCTGCGTCAGAGTGTCTTCAGTATTATTGTGTCGCGGGCGTCACTGCACTTGACTGCACTCGGCAGCGCCTCAGCCATTTAAATCGAGTTTTCGTTTGCTCTAGCGTAAGTTGTGTGGAGTCAAACGTCGACGGACTCCACTCCCTCATCCTGACAGGCTTTGCGAGGCGCTATCCGTGAAGCAGAATCGGAGACCAAGGGAGCAGCCGAAGCCGCGAGAGGACAGTGGAAATGGCCCCGCACCAACGGACGAAGGCAGAGTGTCGCTCTCACTCCTGTCCGGCGAAAACGGCCGTTTTCCAGAGACACGAGAGACAGCTAGACTGGAGTTGGCGACCCCGAGAAACTCTTGGTTTGTTTCTGAAAATCCAGCGTTGTTGCTTCGCTAGGGGAGAACAGAAGCTCACTGCTGCAGCGAGCGCATGCACACGAAAAAAAGACGGCAGACTCTCAGGACGAGAGAGAACGCATTTCTCTCCATCGATTCTTTAAAACACAAACAACGGAAGCGGCGTCGATCGACAGATCCAGGAAGAGAAGTGCAACTGCCTCTAATCGATGCTGCAAACACAAACACAGTCCAGAAACTAGAACAGTGAAGAAGGATCTCGCCGGAGGTCCACCACGCCGGCGACCTGCGTCGACGCAAACTCGAGAACTGCCTTTTTTTCGCTTCCACGTCCGACGCTCCTCGTTCCTCGCAGAAAGAAAGAACCAGCCGGAAGTCCCTGTCTCGGTGCGCAGCAAGAGCACCCGAAAAGTGGAGGAAACTGGAGACCTCTCCACATCTCCTCTCGAGCACTGAGCGAAGCTTGTCAAAGCCTCTGTGGAAACACTGCTATGTGTGTACATTTTCGCAACGGCATTTCGAGAACAAAACGCCCCTCTGTCTCTGAGAACTGAACCACGAGGCGGGAGACGACGCTCGCCGAAGACGCACCCCCTCCCCCCCTCTTCCCCTCTCCGCATCCGTCTCTTTTCCGATTCGAGTGAACTTTGGAGCTCTCTTCCCGCGAAGCAGAACAGGCCGCAGACCGAGCAGGAGCGAGCTCCCCCTCTCTGGACGCCTCACGCGCTGGCTCTCGAGCTGACCGACTTTCCGCGTCTGCGGCAAGATCTCTTTCGCTTACTTTTTCTGCGCAAGAGTACGGGAAAGCCAGTCGAGACCCTCGTAGAGACCGTCTCCCGTGGTGGCGCAGGTGGACTGAATGAACCAGTTGCGGTGGCGGATGCTGTGCAGATGCAGTTTGTCTGTGACTTCCGCCGCCGTCATCGCGTTCGGCAGATCCTGCTTGTTCGCGAAGATCAGAAGAACTGCGTCTCGCAGCTCGTCTTCGTTGAGCATTCGGTGCAGCTCCTCGCGAGCTGCAAACAAACACACAACGGCAGTCTGCGGCGTGGACAGACAATCAAAGCCTCTTCTGAAACGACCAAGACGAAAACCAAGCCGCGCTCGATACTCCCTCCCGGCCCCGGGTCCATGCATATCCCAGAGTCCGTTGCTCCCCAGTCGCGTATGCATTTGCGTATTCATAAACTTGGATAGATACTTTTGGATTAGACATACATACACACATACATAGATACATACACACATACATACATAGATACAACCATAGATACAACCATAGATACATATACAGATATGCGTTCGAGAAGCTTTGGAGTTTGGGAGTTGAGGGGAACGTGTGGAGGAGAGCGCGTTTTATGAGAGAAGCCGAGGTGACCTAAGGTTTTTGTGTATGCAGGGCCGCCGCGACTCACCGTCTTCAATGCGATCTCTGTCGTTGCTGTCGATGACGAAAATCAGACCATGAGTGTTGGAGAAGTAGTGGCGCCACAGAGGACGAATCTTGTCCTGTCCACCGACATCCCATACCGTGAAGGAGATGTTTTTGTACTCCACAGTTTCTACGTTGAAGCCTGTGAAAACGCGAAAAAAACGCAAGTGAATGCAGACCCCTGCGTGTGTTTGAAGAGACACGGAGAAGCAGGTTCCACGGTTCTCTCGGACGTTTCTCTCTGCAGCTCTCGACAGACAGTCTTGAATGGGCGGCAAGGAAGCCGAGGAAGCAAAGCGAGGAAGCTCTGCCCACGACGAATGGACTGGACGCAAAAAAACTACATGGGCACAAGGCGTCAAGAACCACGGCCGTTCAGAAGGTCGTATTCCCCCTCAATCGGTGTACAGGGCTGCATGCATGTGCACTCTCGCTTTTGCAGAGAGTATCTATGAATCCGGGCAGTTGCGTTCCGTTTCAGAGCCTTTCGTCACCAGTACAGGCCGCAAACCTCTCGTTCTCTCGAGCGCATGCTCGTCTTAGCGAGATGCGTTGCTCTGTAAGCAGCCATGCCCTTTGCCCATGCATTTTCGAAGCTTCGGTCGGAAGCTCGCGCGTTTCGCGGAGAGGCGCGGACAAGCGACTTTTGCCGTCCGTGGAGACGAAAAGTCGCGCGAACGCGTCTTCACAAAGACAACCGAGCAGAACCACGAGAGCGGGGAGCGGTTCAGGTGTATTTGTGCATGCACATCCACGCAAACGCCGCGCATGTCAGTGTTGGTCTGGCGGCGAGAGCGGGGGGAGTTTCTGCGCGCCGCATCGGGTGGAAGCCGCGTCATGTTCACTCGTAAACGGCAGGCAAAGTGGAGCCAAGAAAGAGCGCGCGGGAAGACTGAGAGAGACGGACGCTCGGAGGCGAGAGCACACACACACATATGGCACAATGGCGGGCAGCAGCCTTCCCCCCCCCCTCTGGACGTTGTGTAGGTTTTATTTTTATCGGCGTAACGACTTTTCGGGGACGCCTTACCAATGGTGGGGATTGTGGTGACGACTTCGCCCAATTTGAGTTTGTACAGAATGGTGGTTTTTCCAGCTGCGTCCAGGCCGACCATCAGAATACGCATTTCGCGTTTTCCGAACAAGCGGCTCCAGAGGCGGCTGACGCTCAAACCCATCTTGCCCAGGAAAGAGGAACGCGCAGAAGCGCCTGTCGCTTGCAGAGAGAGGAAGTCTGTTTGGAAGGGAAGCCGGACGCGGAGACGCCGGAGAAGCGAGGAGGAAACCGAGGGGAGAAAAGCGTACTCTCGCGGTGGACAGACTGGGGACGGCGGACCGGAGGCGCGCCGTCGCTTGAGAGCAGCGGGGCGTTTGTGCGAGAGACAGCGACGCAAGGCAGGCGGTTTTAGCGTTTTTTCGAAGGAAACGGGTCTTCTTGTGCGCGCGCTCGGAGGCTTTCGAGAACTCGTGAGAAAAAAGAAGGCGGGCGGCGCAGAGCAAGGCGCCAGACGGAACAAGGACGTCTGAAAACAAGGTGGGAGGAAACGGCAAAACACGGAGGGAATCGACTGGCAGAGCGCGAGGAGAACAGTCTGTCGACGCGCAGACACGCGAGAAAAGCAGACGGGAAGAAGACAGAAAGAAAAAACAATTCCTCTTGTCGATCCGGGCGAACACACAGGTGGATGTGCAGAAATGTGTACCTCCCTCTCTCCCGTGCTGCTTGCTTCGCAGCCGAGCGTGGACGGACAGAAAGTCGGCGATTTCTCACGCACAAACCTTTGGTGCACTCTCTGAAGACGAGAAACGCGGGGATTTTCCAGACTGACACGGACGAAAGCCACGCAAACACGGTCCTCCGCGCACCGACAGTGGACGCCGAAGAGAACCAAGACTCTTCTTGGGGGAGGAGGCGAGAGAAAAAGGGTTGTTCGGCGCGAGCACCACGCGGTGGTTCGCAGCTTGGGCTCGCGCGCGTCGTCCTCGGAAGAGAAGCCTTCCCCGGAAAGAAGCGAGCGGCTTCCTCGACAGACAACAGAACAGAAAACTCTGATGGAGCTCGCGAAACTCTCCAGACGTCCTTCTCCGTCACCTGGAGAAATCGAGGCGGCGCGCGAAACGTGAGAGAATGGGCAGAAACGACACACTGCCCCGCGGTTGCCCTTCCCGTTCTCCGACAGAGGCAGACAGTCAAAACAGAACTTCGCAAGGATGTTTTGAGAGTGCACTGTCGAAAAGCGCGCTTCAGATGTCTGCTCGATGCCGTTCCTTTCCGTCAGAGCGCGAGACATCTAGTTCGGCGGGCGAAACGAGGGCAAGAAGACAGACGCGAGTCGTCTAGTCCATAAAGTGCCGACGCAAAAAAGTGCTGTTGAGGTCTTTTTGCGAACGGGGGCTTTTCGGAGGAGAGGCGAGATGTACAGGCAGGAAAAAACAGATATACACCACAGAAGACACACGGCGCAGACACCTTTTGCAACTGGGTCGATCCTGAAGTCCCGAAGAAAGGTTTTGAACGGGGCAGAAAAGCAGGAATCTCAATCCGAAGCAATATAATCTGGGAGACTCGGCTCTCCACTTTTTTATTCTTGGCTGACTCCGCGAAAGGCATGGGCGGAAAAGCGAACACTCTCCACGAGCAAAAGTGCTGTCCTTCGCGTCTCGAGGGATGTCTTGTAAAACGAAGAGTTTCATCGGAAACACATAGAGAACATAGATCTGCTTTCTTATTCAGCGGGAAACTCGGGTGTGCAGCCTTGCGAAAATCCGGATACAAAGGCCCGATGTGAACTGACACACGCGGCAGACCCTCGAAACGGAGCACATCTTTGTTTCTTCGCACTCGTCGAGGCAGATACAGACTGTTTTGGATCGCGGACAATATGTGGGGAGTACGCGGAAAGAGCTACACATCTGCGCAACGCGAGGACTGGGTGATTTGCTTTTCCTTCGCTGGACAGTTCGTAGCTCGCGTGCTGAGCCTTCACAGTTTACGGGACGAACACTAACTCCTTTCCTCCTCTCTCCTTGCAAAGCGGCAAGTCAGACCGCATTGTTTCGAAGACTTCTCGAAGCACTGTAGTGAAGTCCCCGAACCTTCCTTCGGGCAAGCCGCCCCCTGGAGAGGTGTGGACAGCGAAACCTGCTACGCTTTAGCATCCTGCGAAACAAAAACTCTTTCACGCCGCTTTTGCGTTCGAAATGCATTTCTTACGGACTCCTCTTGGTGGTAACACGAACAGTCTTTGAAGTGGGTGATCGTTCTCGCAAAATCTAGGATACTACTGGTGACTGCAACTCTCTACGTCGCCTGAAATCGCGGTATCCGATTCCTCTGAACGTGGCTTCTTTGATGAGAACCAGAGAACCATCTTTTGTTAACGGCTGCTGTATTCCACTTCTCCTAGCTGTTGTGGAACGTGATTTACACTCTTTCACTGTCCTGTTCCTGGCCGAAATGAACGAAAGTCTGTAGAGTTAAGCCTCAGCCCCACGAATTTCGCGCCTTGTTCGCTGTGGCGGTTTTCACCGAACTCGTCAGTGTACGTTCTTCCAGAGCATGAGCAGAGCGACGCAAGGGCTCTCCATCCAGTCTATTCTTCAACTTTGTACAGACTGTGTGGTGGGAGCATGTCGCTTGCCTTGCCCTCGGGAGTCGTTCCCAAGCAGCGGAATCGTGTTGATTAGAGGAGCTCCCCGCTCTGCAGAAAAGAAGCAGGCGCCTTTCTGCGACCCTTGAACTAAGGACAGACTTGTCGAGGCGCATGGACGCGGGGACAAGTGGAAACGATCAAGAATGTCGCTAGAGGCCACCTGGCGAGTTCCGAGTTCTCAAGACAGGCTCGGTGGTGCGGCCGTTCGCAAGAGAGGCACTGTTTCGGTGGGGAGTGAGATCGGAGCAGAACATGCATTTGCACACTGGAGGGGAAGTCCATGTTTTCGTCACTCAGGAGCCATGACTAGTTAGCGTAGACGCAGAACCATCCAGGAGAAAGGCACCGCAAGATAGTGCCGAATTCACCATACCGGATTCCGCTTGCGGAACTGTACTCTGCATCTAAAGTTGATGGAGGGTTGACACCCAGGAACACTGGAATCTGGTTCGCTAACCAAGTATTTCCAACTTGGTTTTCCTCCTTTGCGAGACCCGCGTGGCCGCGCTAGTCCTTCTGCACACGCGTCAGTTTTTCCTGTGTCTCTGCGTAGTTTTTGCAGGACATGCTACAGTAGACCCGGTCAATCGTAGGCGGTGGCCACAGTGAGGATGCCTCAACGTTCTCACTGTCTCATGTCGATCTACACTCTGTTACCGAGGATCAACTTAGACACAAGAGACTCTAGGATTTTTTCTTTGCGCCAACTTGTCAGCTGAAAGGTTGAAAGTCCCTGTTTACAGCTCTACTGGTACATCGATGGTGGGAGCACATCGTGAAGGACATCTGTTGCGTTTTTTCCGGAGGTCAGAGCCGTCATTTTCAGCCTTTATGCGCATCGAACGGAAAACAGCAGAAATGTAACAGTTGCCGGGAGACAGGAAAGCTTCAACCCGGAAATCGCTCACTGTCATTGGAGTTTGGCCGTAACAAAATGGTCTCCGGACGTCGCTAGATGCGACACAAAACAATTTCAAGAAAAACAACCTCAAACGCGTTTCACGCACGCGTCTGAATCCTACTGAGCCGTCCAACCGCTTTTGCTTGGATTTACCATTCAAACGTTTTTTTTCACGGGGGACGAAGTCGAAACACGGCCGCAAGTTGCGAACCGGTGACTCAGAAATCCTTTTGCTTCTGCGAACGTTCGCCCGGACACAGCTGGCGTTTTTCGCTCCACCTAAAGAGTCGATTGAAAGCCTTTTTTCATTCACCCGTTCTCTTTTCTTCCAACACTTCGCCGTGACGCTGGATAGGCCGGAAAAGAGTCGTTTGTTTTGTTGTCGACTCCACATCACCTTTCTCCATATCCCCGTCTTCGTCATCGTCACTCCCCGACGAAGACTCTGCGTCTGCGTCTGCAGACTCCGACATGTCTGCACTTTCATTCGTCGCCGCGTCTCTTGGGTTTCCACTTTCGGAACCCGACGCGCTTCCGCGGAAAACGGGACTCACAGATTCGACCAGCGTCTCCCCCCTTTCGCTGTCTTTGGAAGCGTTCGAACTTCCCTGTGAATCGAGAGACCTTGCGAGCAAGGGTGGAATGTGTTCCCCCCCGCGAAAAAGCGAAACTTCCCCGACAACAGCGACGCGCTCGATTGCCATTTCGTTGACACCTCGCAGCACTCGTGCGTAGCCGCCTTCTCCCCATTTCGTTCCCCATGAATTCCGAACTTTCCAGTACGGCAGCCACGAATCTCCGTGCTTCGCCCAGCCCCAGCCGGAAATAACCACGGCATGGTCGACCTAAACATCCAGAAACATGCGACCCACACACACACTCTCGCCCGGTGGAAAGGATCGGCTCTTTCAGAAGCCGCCGAAACATGGATAAAACGCTCGCAACGCTGCACCACATGCCCCCGCGAACCGTAAACGATGAAATGCGTAGATCACCATGCACAACGCCCCCCCCCATCTCCACAGTGAACTGCAGCAAATGCCGCACATTCGCAACTTCTGTTAGGCTTGCCAACAACTTACCTTCTCCCAGACCCAGTTGTCCCCCTGCTCGACGAGGCTGTTGTACGCAGCTCTGAAAACGCCCTTCTTGTAGACAGTGAAAGCAACTGAGGAAGCAGAACACACTCGTCACAGAAAACGCCGGGATGAGAGCTCGGCGGGAACAGCGTCGCCAACCTAACACTACGGGAGATTAAGTTCCACTACGTTCCAACGCTGGCTACACTTGAAAGATGAAGACACACCACGGGCGCGAGGAGAACGTGACTTGCCGCTCCGTTCAGAGACACCGAACGAGCTGGCAACACACGAAAATTCACCGTCAGAGGTGAACAGTCGTGAGCTTGAGCAGCCACACAAGTGAAGGATCTGAAGAGTAGGCCGCCAGCAACAGAAACTTAACTTCCGGGGCTCTGGAGACACTCGAAACGCAGTCGTAAAGACCTCCTTTTCCAAGGCGTAACAGGGAGTCGAATGCCGCATTTCGAGATTGATCTAGCTGACGGTGACAAGGACTCAAGATACCCTCATTTTCTACTTGAGGAAGACCTTACAGCTGTCCCTAGCATTCCAGGCGAAACGCTTCTAAGTTGTCAACTGAAGGACCTGCCGTTCTTGCTCGGAGGGCGAGGACGAGTCTTCAGTGACTCCTCATATGAGCTCGTGACGGTGCTTCCCCAAAACAGGAACGAACTGAAAAACGCATCTGCCAGCACCAACTTACTCGTAGGTTCGATGGATGCTGCCATCGGACCATGCTCCCAGAGCGTTCGCAGCATGTCGTCCTCCGAACACCCTCCGTAAACGCCTCCGACATAGTGCCAAGAAGTCACTTTGACAGATAAATTGCAGGAATCCGGCAGAGAAGCTCGAGCTGGAGGTGCCTGGCAGCCGAACGCTGAGGTCCCGAGCTGGCCGCCAAGGTCGAAACAAGTCTGCAAGTTCGGCGAAAGTGAACCTTTGTGCTTGTCAGCCTGCGCCAGAAACGCATGTACGCGAGAACACTGCGGAAATCGACAGCTAGGCAACTTTCGGCGCGCAAGAGATGCACTTGGTGGAGTGTGGTAGACAGTGAGCAACTGCCAGTAAAAAGCGAGTCGAAACGACAACTGTATGCGCGAATTCTATATCCCTGCAGGATTCTGAAGACGACTTGAACGAAAAAAGCGACATGGACGGTTCGAGCGCCTTACGCGTAGCAAAAGGAGTTCCATCGGTAAACGCGCTGGACATCTCACTTCAAAGTGTCTCACAGGAAGTCTAGCTTCAGTCTTCTTATCTACGGGGTTCTGAATGCCAAGAGACAGACCGCTTACACGGAATCAGGTAACTTTACCCTGTGTCTCTCGTTTGTCAACAAAGTCGGGAGCTGCAGCTGTCATGAAGGGTGAGAAACGAAATCCCCCAAGCGCAGCAACTTAATCTTCTTTGTTGGTACGCTAAGCATAGAAAACTGCGACCTCGTTACCGATACTACTTCGTTGACACAAATACGAAACGAATACACGACCCCCGCCCACAGGTGTTTGGCGATCCCCGTTTCGGCACCGCGTCCTACGCTCAACAATGCCGTTCAGACATTGAGTCAGGTTTTCTGCAAGTCCAGAACGCTGAGGCTTCAAAGCCAACGTTAAATGTGGAAACGCCATTCGTCTTTTACGGTTTAACCAAGAAACATTCAAGTTTGCTTCAACAAATTGCTAATGGTTCCGAGCTTGTCTCCCTGTTTCGCTGCGTAGCTACGTGATCGTGTCGAGGATTCTACAGCGACCCTGGATCGGCCGTACAGAGACGCTTCCCAGCGAAGGTGACTTCAGTTATTTGACTACCACGGAAATGCCGTTAGTCGAGTGTGAACGCGAGCGCTGCTCCATTTCTGGAGCTTGACCGAATCTCACGCCTCTGGACTAAATATCTGTGGAAAGCTCTTTGCGTCTAAGGGTCCTGAGAAAAGTCGTATCGGCGAGAGCGAAACAAAGGACTGCGTTTCGTCCAGATACCCACTGTCTTAAACGTCTCACCATGGCGTGGTATTCGCTGACGCAGTCTTCTGTACGGAAGCCATGTTCCTGCCCGAACTTCAGCGCCAGGAATACGTAGCCGCCGCCGCACCCTTGGTTGTACACGTTGCAGCTTGTTCCCTGGAGGTGAAGGGAGTGACAAGAGTTTTCATGAAAACCTGAAACGCCCTGGTCGCCACTGAGACGCGGAGACCCAGCCGCCCAAGACAAATCTCTGGCGGTTCGGCATGTTGTCCTGTTGGACTCTTTACAGGTCGCGGGGCGTCTGGCCTTTTGCGGTCACACGAACGACAGAAAGGATTTCCTGGGTGTGAAACTCACAGGGCTCGGCGACCGCAAGAACAAGACATTTCGCCGAAAAGCCTTCTGCGCGGCGCGGACATGTCGCGTTTCTTTTCTCGCACGAATCAAAGTGGCAGCTGCGAGTCTTTTCAGTGTACGCACTTTCGACTTTTCTAGACAAAGCCAAACGCCTATGCAGGGAAAGCAGCTGACACGAGACCTAGAAATGACAAAGCAAGTCTGCTCCACAGAACGACCGACTGGCCCTCGCCGTTACCTGGAAAGCGCTGACGTTGACCTTGCCGAAAACGTCGTCGTTCGCTGCGTATCGAATCCAGAGTCTGCCGGCCACAAGAGAAGAGAAAAAACAGCTGACTCTGGAGACTCTCACCTCACCCACTGTGACATCTGGCTTTTTTCCACGAGCAGCAGCTGTGGCAGAAAGAAAACTGAGACGCAACGTGGATCCAGTCGCAGAGAGTGGGGGCTCTACTTCCTGTGGGTCGACTTCGACTTCGATCTGCGAACTGGTGAACTGCCAGGCAGGTAACGGAAACTCGAATCGCGGACATCCACTCAGCAGAACGGGAAAGGACATCAATTTTCACAAACCCTAGCTCTGAGTTGGAGAAAAAAAAGCAGAGCAGCAACTTTCAAGAGAGATGAAAGAGACGACTGGGCCTCCCGCCACCTCAACACACCAGCTCGCGTAGCTGGAGAAAAATGCGAATTCTCGACTCTCTTTCTTTCCTGCTCCACTCCACAAATTTGCAAAGGCTCCCTCTGCAGCTCCTTGACTCTACGGAGGATTGTTTCTGGAAGCGAGTTCTTTGACAAGTCTACAGCGGAGAAGAAATCTGTTGTCCCGACCATGCAGGCCACAGGCCTTACCTTGAAGTGAGGACAGTTCCAGTTGCGATCGCGTAGCAAGAACCACAGCCTCCTTGATTCGGGGCATCTGGAATAACTGACTGTCGCCGTCCGATCTGCATGCATGGCAAACACAAAGCCTTTTCCCCTCTGTGGTCCTCGAAAGCGTCGTCTACGGGAGTCCCCTGTTCTCGCTCCTTGCTACTCCGGAAAGACACCGAACTCCCTCAACAAAGTCTCCAAGTCCAGATATCCTGGCCCTCGTGGTTGATGTCTTGCCAAGACAACGGCAGCGAAAAAGAGACGCATGGTACCCTCAGAAAGAAGAGCTTCCTCGTCGGTGTGTCGGATCTTTTCACACCCGAGTGCGAGCCTATATTCGGTGGGTATTTCAAGGACAGGTCCTTGTGGCGATCACCCCGACGAGCACATGAAGACTTGGATCCAGAAAAAAATCGAGATCTGTTGGAGATGCCGATCAAGGTCGTCTACAGTCTCTGTAGGAAGACCAGCCCAACGAATCCCTGAGCTTCCCCTATACGGCGCTGTTTCCCTGTCTATCTTTGTCACACCTAGCGCCGGCACACAGATCACAGAAGCGCCAGCTCGGAGTGGAGACTCCCCAGAGAAAGGCGATTTACATAAACGGAGAGGCGAGGAGAACTTCGATCCGGAAGAGAAACAACACTCGAAAGCCGCTCGAAACCGCCACCTGAACCGAAAGGCGATGTTTTCTTGGCTGCGGGCAGAGAAGTTCCCAAAGCCAGACACGGACCTTTTTGACAGATGGACAGCTCCTTTTCTCTCTGTTCTCTGTGCGAGGCTCACGGCACTCGGCACCCGCTCTACGGTCTCGGAGTTTCAGCGTCTGTGCGTACCCTGAGAGCGACATGGTCTTCGTTAGCCCAGTCGAAGTCGCGAACGGTTCGCCAGGGCGGATCGGATCCTGCAGGACTTCCAAAAGGCTTTATCCCAGCGAGCAAATGAAGGGGAGGTCTGACACTGAGTGTCAAGTGCGTCGACTCTATGTTTTGCCTGGAAATCAACAGAGGCTGGTGTCCTGCATGCGCCCAGACCTCCTCCATTGTGCGCAGCTTTCTCCCTCGAATTTCGACATACTCCTCGTCCAAAGGCTCCCATGGGGCATCTGAGACAAATCGCAAGATCCCACAAACAAAAACCAGTGGAAGTCTCGAAGCTTGGCATGCGCTTCCGGAACTCGAAAACAGACACGACGCGTCCTCGACTCGCTGTCCGTGCAGTGGCATCTTTTCCGAATTTCTCCACCCCACACTCTTCCACGCGAGACAAAACGCCTTTGCTCAAACGCCTGAACTCGCATTGACGAGACTCGCAGCCACAGAAGCCACAGACGGCACGCCTGCAAATGTACGCAGAGACACACTGAAGGGTCACTGTTTTTCCGACTGATCGACACACAACATGAGATCTTTCAGAGTGCAAAGAAGTCAATTCGAGAAGTTTGCGCGGCCGTGGGGGCGGCTCGACTCTCTGTTGCATGCGAACGACGGAGAGGGAACGATTCGTCAAAGCGTCTCGCTTTTCTTCGGAAAGGGAGAAAGCCGCGAGAGGCAGGGGCCTCAGACTCTCTCAGATCCATCGCCATTCCTCGTTTTCGATGAAAAGCTGGAGACCGTTCCGATCTTCTCCTCATCTTCGGCGAACGACTTAGCCAGCGTCGATCCCCTCCTCCAGCACCCGTGGTAAAGAGGAAAGAAGAATTTTCATGTGTCTCCTTCAGAGTTCGGAGCCGCGCGCTGCGCTTGAATCGCGTGATGACAGACCTTGGAGACTTGACTCGAGAGTGAAGTTCGCAGTCAAGTCTCCCCAGTGAACACTCGCATCCTTCCCTCCTTACAACTGGTGACGAACCGTACACGACGCTGACCATGTGAGGATTTGCTTTGTCTCGCTTCGCTTCTTTTCGCTGGCAAACAGACTTTAAGACTTGGAGATCTAGAAAGAAGCCACGAGGTCGACTGTAGTCTGTCCCTCCCCGTAAACAGCTTGCGTCGGAAGTCGTTTCCGTCACGAACGACACAGTTCAAGGCGAGGAGAATGCTGGCTTCTTTATCTCTTTTCGGCAGAAATGAAGACGCGCGTCAGACGCACGGGCAGAGAGGCCAAGCAAAAAAAAAAAGAGGACAAGTTCAGACGGAGACACCAAGTGACAGCTGCAGATGTGGATGGACGGAGATTCGCAGGGCCATCCCCCGACAGAGGAAGCTACACGGAAAAGGACTTTTTTCGTCGTTTTTCGAGGACAACTACGACGCACGCTTTGGAACGCACCCGCGGCGAGATTCTTCCTCACGACAGCAGCAACCGTTCGGACGTCAGGCGGACGAGAAGTAGGCCACAGAGGGACTTCCAGAGGGGTGCGGCGTTCCTTGGGGACTTCGTTGGTCGGAACGGAAAGGTCTTCGCCTACTTTTCTTCCCCACCAACAGCCTCGTTTGACCGACTTCAGCAACGCGTCAGCAGCAGTATCGGGGGCAATGGGCTCCGGGATGTCTGCAGAGAAAAAGTCGTGAAGTTGAGAGTCGAAACACATTCAGCAGACGAATGCAAAGGCGTTCTCGACCGACGTCAACGCTGACCGAGTTCTCAAGTCTTCTTTGCGAGTGCACTGCTGCTGGAATGCCCTCTTGCTTTCGATGGGGCACTGTTGCCATCCATCCACCTCTAGCTGGAGCAGGAAGAGCAGCAGGCCGGGAGTGCAGCGACCTGTCTCTATGCCTGCAGCAGCCTCTGTGCGTCCTTGGACCTATGCGACCACTGGGGGCTCTGCTTCTGTCTGCTCGTGCGTTTCGGCCTTCCTCACCGTAGACCGGCGGAGCTTTCTCGACGTCTTGGAGAGACAGGTTTGGGGCAGCAGGGCGTTCCCACCAGCCGACCAAAGTCGTGTGACAGTAGCTCCAGGCGCGGTTCTGACCGTCCGGAGCCAGTTGGTATTTGAAGAAAGCAAAGAAACGCCTGTTTTGCGGAGTCGAAACCTCGAAGTGAAGGCCCTCGTCGTACACTAGAGTCCAGAGACCGGAGGAGCCGTCCTCAAATTCGATACGGAAATCCGGAAACAGAGTGAAGCGCGAGGTCCGCAGCGCGTGGAAACTCGCCGAAACATTGGGAGGCGTCATCGGACCTGATGGAGGGAGAGACCCAGAAGGAAACGACATCGCGGACATCAGTGAGTCAGGTGGTGAGCCTGGACATGTGAAGAAGTCTCGCACCCCGGTACGAAGCCCCACAGTCCGAGACTTCATGCGGTACAAAACGCTCGTCAGCGTAGACAGTTGAAGGCTCCGGGCATGCAGTACCACGTACGTGGAAACAGCTCGACGCTCTCTCACACACAGTATGAAAAGAGCGTTCTTGGTTCCTCTTTGCTTAACAGTGAGTGAACTCTCCAGCTTCCAATAAAAGACGGACGCTCGATTCTAGATCAGTAGGCATTTCAAGACAGTCAACCTAAGACGAATCGCCTGGGTCGAACACTCGAGTTTATTTGGAAGAACGCATGCAAAAACGCGTATAGATCCCTGGCCCAGAGCCGTGTGAAGCGCTTGACTCTCGAACCTAAGACTGGAAACGTCTGACGGGGCTGGAAACCGAATCACCGATCTAGGATCCCCCCCCTGTATCCTGCGTAACAGAGACTCCACATGAAACCACGGGAGTCAGCGTCTGAATATTCTGCATGCAAATAGCGAGAGAATGCTGGAAGTCCACGAAACTCCACTTTGACTCAGCATTCGCGTTTTAGCAAGACTTTTATGGACATAAAGAAAAACGAATTCAGCGAGGAAAGATGCCCAGGAAGCTCTCGAGTGTACAAGCTGTAGAGAGACGACTTCTCGCCTCCACTTGCCTCACGTGCGTCTGCAAAAGCGACGCGACACCGCAGTTCAAACTGAGTTTCGAAGGTCTACCCCAAAAGCCATGCGACGTCTAACCAGTTGATTAAACGGCTCATGCGACAGACCAATGCATCCTGAACGAATGCCCTCCTCAAACGGCCAGATACATATATATATATATATATATATCCATTCCTATCTGTATAGTTATATAGATTTATACATGTAGATATTGATGTATATTTACAGAGCTCCGAAAACGTCTACTTTTTGTCACGGACTGCGCGTCTGCATGGAGTGATGCACCAAGTTTGGTCTGCGACATCGTGAGCGAGGAAACGCGCCTCTCCTAAGGTCCTACCATGTGCGTCAACTCTGTCTGGGATGCCGTATCCGCAGTACGGATCGTGCAGTCGGGCCGCGTCAGTCGTCAGGTTTCCTTCTTCTTGGCAGGGGAGCCAGAGACCTTCTTGAATCTCCCATTCTCCTAAGACATGTTTCACGAGACAGTGGGCAGGCAAGTCCCCGTTCGCCGGTTCTGCTTCGTTCACCCAGAACAAGACGAGTACGCGGCAGAGAAAGAGGACCGCTGCCGGCGTCAGCCGTCGTCTGCAGCAGCCATCAGAAAGACGGCCGCGAGGCTCCACAGCCGCCGACATCGGAAATGCTTGTGCCGGATATCTCGTCACAGAGGGTCGAGAGTCGGCCTCTCCCCAAATGTCACCTTCGGAGCGTCAACAGAAAATCCTCACCCACCATTTGCCTTCGAAGGAAAGGAGGAAGCGAGTTCGCCAACACAACGAATTCTCCCGGATTTCTCTGAAGAAGAAACTGCAACTGTTCGTCAGAACGAAAACTCCCTCTCAGAGCTCTCTCTGCCTCTACATATATCTATATCTATATGGATATATGTATATAGTATGTATATATACTGTTTATATACATGTATATATATATATATATATTGTTTATAAATGCTGTTTACATAAATGTTATTTATTTATGACTGCGTCAATATTAACCGGAAGCAGGAGGAGTAGATTTACAAAGACGACTTCGATTCCCTGGACCTTGCTTGTTGACTTGACGGATTGTCGTGGGGTGAAACAGGTCACGAGACGGATTTTTAAAGGAAAGAAACCGTGAGGATATCAAAAACATCTCGTTGGTCCAGTTGCGAAACGCAGGGCTTGTTCAACAGAGTGTCTGTCGACCTCAAGTGCATTTTACATCAGCTTTTTTTTCAGCTCCGCTGGAAACTCGAGCTGTTTCTCTTGACCCTCTTGATATCCCCGGCCACAAGACAGCGCATGCGCGAGATCTGGGGTTCTCGCCGAGCTTCCACTCCGTTGAAACCTCGCTTTTACCGCATCCATCGAGAGCTCCGCGGGGCCCGGTCAACGGCATATTTGCCGGTTGAACTCGACAGGGTACTCGAGGGAAAAACGACGGCAAAAATCCAGAAAAAGAGACAGACAAATGAACACTGGCGCCTGCGCTCGCAGCCGGTTCGCTGTGCGGGGGCAGGAATTCGCGGGGTATTTCCACGAGTTCCAGGTGTGGCTGTCGAGCGACTTCTTCACTAAATCCGACAAGACAAGAAACTCAGTGAACTGAGAGAGGAACGCGGCGTTCCGGAAACGCAAAACTGTGGAAGAATGCGCCGACACAACGCTAGAACTCACCCCGTTCTTCCTGGCTAGTTCCTCGGAAGCGGGCTGCGTCTCAGGGAGGCTAGCTCAAGAAGACATGGAACACCCAGTGCAGCTTTGACTGGAACAACCGACGTTTCTGACGACTTTTGCGGTGCTTGTCTTTCTCTTTCTTGGAAGAAAATGCAGACACGAGAGCGGGGTGCTCGCTCCTAACGCGAGGGGCCGAGATGCGAGAAACGCGTTTTCGCGACAGGCCAGGCAACTTGCGTTTCCCCGCAGGTCGGGAGTCGTCGATTGCACCTGAAAAAGAACGGAGCGGTGCTTCCAACTCTTCCGGTCAACAAGAAGGCAGCTCGTGTAAGATGCAGGCGGCGCATTCGGGAGAAAACATGGCGAGACCCGTCTACTGTCGGGCACCCAGTTGAGGAGCTGTGCTGCAGAAGTGAGCTGGCGGAGGGGGGAGGGAGGGAGGGGAAGGGGGAAAAAGCCATCGGGCGTCCGGCGAAAGACGCGTTTCTCGCATTTCGTTGTTGAAACGAGGAGCAGAAAACTTCCGCAGCGCTTCTCTGCCGTTGTCATGGACGGGGCAAAGGTGTACGCATGCGCGTTCCACGTCTGAACTCGAGACGAGGACTGACATCACCGCAAAAGGTGGGGGGTGTGAGAGCAGCCTTCGCGTCGTTTTCAGAGAACTGTGTTCGTTTTTACCGCTACTTCGCCCTACTGCAGTCATCGAGGTGCATATGCGTGCGAAGAAACTTCTCGGACTCTCGATAGAAGCGCCCCTCCTCGCGCGCAGAGCAGTCTGTTCGCTACGTTTGGACGTGGACGGCTGTCGCCGCGTTTCCTATGCAGAGTTCGCCGCGAATTCGACACTCCCGCGGTCGACATGAATGCGGACCCCGCCCGATACAGACTCACTTCCCGATACTCGTAGAAAGTCCTTTTCAACGACTTGCTCCACCAGCAGAAAACCAAGTCGTCCAGACAAGAAAACCAGAGACTTCCACTCATAAGCCACGCGCTGCTTATGCACTCACGTAGACGTCTCTCTCTATACATATATGCATATGTATTTATATATAAATATATATCTATATATATACATATATAAACACATATATATATATATATATATATATATATATATATGCTTGTATGTGTGCAGATGGGTATGTGTAGGTCTCTCGACACTCGCCCAAAGGCGTTGCAGTTTATTGATTTAGGCAGGTGGACCTATTTCTGCTGGACACTGGAACGTCAGCACAGACAGTTGCGTATGTGTGGAGTCGATCAAGTGTCTCTGAGGTCGTTTAGAGCTCTGGAGCAGTGCGAAAGAACTTGTTCGGCATCGCGCGTTCGCATGTCGCTGCCTCCAAACAGGGCGAAGTAGACTCCACAAGCGCGTCGAAGACACTCGTAGCTCTGCAAGAGAACTTTCTCCCTTGCTGTGAGCACCTCTGAGTGGAGGTCTGTTCTTTTCTCCGCGTCCGGCGCCTCCCCCGCGTCCGGTTTCTCGCCCTCCTGCCAGGTCTGCCAGGCTTTGCTTGCTTCTGCTTCATTCCCCTCTCCCAGAAAAAGAAGGAGGCGGCCAGCAGCTTGCAGCTCGTGGGCGACTTCGGGGGAGGCTTCGCCGTGAACGGCGGCCGCCGCCTCCACTTGGTGTTCCTGCATGAGCAGCACCCACGGTACATACACTGCGGGCTCTCCTAGAAAGCGCGACAGCAGCCGCGCGCGCAGAGTCGACAGAAGGAGGTTTCCTGGATGCAGATGGGGAACGGCCACCATGTACTCAGACAGAAAGCGCTGCAGACGCGACTGGGTGTCTCGAGAACTCGCGTCTGCGAACTCGAGCTGCTCCACGAGTCGCGGCAGGCGCCGCAGACTCTGCCGAACCGCGTCATGCTCACTTTTCGTCAGTTCCCCGTCACAGACACAGCAGACGGCGCGCGTCGGTTCCATCTGTCGTGACAGATCCACGACGTTTCCCAGGCGCCGACCTCCGGGATCTCCTTGGTAGCAACGGACAGGCAGTCGCAGGCGAATCTGCTTTGCCCACGACTCTTTGTGTTCCCTGTCCATGTCTGAGACAGACTGCATGCTGTCGCTTGCGTCTGCGCGCTGGAAACTGCGTTTTTCGCGCTGAGCGGTTCCACCCAATCCTCGCCACCTCAGTCGCCTTTCGTCTTCCAGGGCCAAGAGTGCGTCGGCTTTTGGAGTGAAGCACAGGGCGCGACAGGCGTCCGAACTGCAGAACAAAACGTTCGCGAGTTGCAAGTCGAACGCCCTGCTCAGGGAAAAGCGACGAGCCGCGGACTCCCCTCGCTCCCCTCGCTCCCTTTGCGTCTCCCCCCCGCTTGTTGGTTTGGGGCCTCCTTCCGAGAAGCCTGTCGCGTCCTCTGAGGTGTCTCGCCTCTCGAGCTTCGACGCGTTTTTCGCTTGCCCATTTTCTCGCGGTTCGCCCCCGCAGTGGCTGGCGTCCGCCAGCTCCCCGGGAGGCCTCGAAGCTGCGGCGTCCGGCCTGGGCGCGTCTCTTGAGGCAGGCAGACAGCCGCAACAGAGATGGCAGCAGCAGAGGAATCCGTACCCTTTCAGCAGATGTTTTCTCCGTTCTGTGGAGCGGCTGAAAGCCACACGAGGTACGTACGAAATGCAGATTTCTTCGTTTTCTCGGATGTCTCGAGTCGCCACAAAGCGAATCGCTAGCGGCAAGTGCGAGCGGCCGCCAAAGACCGCTCTCGCGTTGTACGCGCAGCTGTGGTTCATGCAGTTGATCGGGAAAGGGTACAGCCCCTGAGCACAGACGCTGTCCGTGAAGCAGCAAGGGCAGGATCCGCTCTGTGGAGAGTTGCAGCTGTCGAGGAAAAAAGCTCGAGGATCTGTCTGACTGTTCGGTGACGCTGCGTACGAGTCTCCTTCTGAGCTCGCTCCGTCGACACGTGTGGAAGCATCCCTCCGAGCGGCGCCGACGCCCGACTCGCGAGCTTCTCCCGACAGGATGGACAGCATGTTTCGCGACAATTTCAACAGCAGGTTTGTCAACTGCTCGACAGAGAACTCCTGTTCAATGCGTTGAGCGAAACGCGCTAAGCTCGACTGCTCCATGCGAGCCGAAGGCGCCGTGTCTGAGTCGGCGGGAGACGCGCCGGCCGCCACCGCCTTTTTCAGCGTCAAGAGAAAGAGAGAAACAAACGAACGCGCGGCGATGTACTCCTCCTTCTCTGTTGCTTCGCGAACCGTCGCCAGGGACTCACCGTGGTCTCCTCGAAAACAGGAACACCGAACGCCTGGTTCTCCTCCCTCACCTCGACTGGAGTCGTCTCCGCTCACAGAGAGAGAGTCGAAGGGCTCGCATGGGCATCTGTCGACCTCGCGCGGCGCTTGCCCCTGAGCTTCCTCTCCGTCTCCAGAGACCGTCGATGGGATCCCCTCGCAGTCAGTAGAGTCTCGCCCAGGCTCAAGAGGAGAAAGAGGACTTCTCGACGCGAACGCCGAGAGGTCGATTCGCCGAAGCAGACACTTGAGCAGCAGCCGCTGCACAGCTGTCGGGAACAAGCCCCCAGAGGCGCGAAAAATCTCTGAAGTACAGACAGGAGCACAGACATGCAAACCTGAGAGAAACGCGACTGACGCTGCGTCGCAGCTTGTCGGCGAAGACAGAGAAGCGCCCTACCTTGACACTGTGTGCTCGGAAGAATCGAAACGGACGAAACAGAGAAGAAGACACACACGGGGGCAGAGGAGAAAGAACATGAACGGAAGGGAGGGCGCACACGGTGTGAAAGCAGAGACAAAACGGATTTAGAGAAGAATCGAGCCAGAAAAACTCCAGGAAAACGCCGTTGACAGACTTCCACAAAAAGAAAGAAATACACAGAAGTCCTTGTGCGAACCGGCGTGTCTCGAGACGTAGGCTTGAAAAAAAATGATAAAACGCGTCTCAGACCACAACAAATCGCTACCTGCTCTCTACGCAACTCCTTCACAGTCTTCGATGAAAGAAGGGGACTCCGCGCTCATCCATGTACACCGAGTTACATGCAGAACATTTCCTTCTGTACACTAAACACAGCAGTTCATAAACACAGACACACACATACACATTACATATACATATATATACACACATATATACATGTATGCATGCATAGGTATATGCACAAATACAATATATATGTATACGTATATATGCCTATATATGCCTATATATGCCTATATATGCCTATACATGCATATATATATATGCATATATATGCATATATATATATATATATATATATACATAGAAATAAGTGAATATGTACATAAATCTGGTTGAAGGTGTTCCCCCTTGACACAGACATGCACACTGGACGTAAGACTCTCGAAAGGCTGGGGAGCGAAAGGGAGGCGCGAGCGGACAAACGCCGACTGCAGCGGCTCTGTCTTCGTCTTATATTCGAAGACTTACCCCCGAAGAGTTCGCATTCTTTCTTGTGTTCCGCCCAGGCTTGTCGTTGACAGCGAGGAGAACAGTAAAAGGTGCAGCGACACCTGGAGCATCTCAGGACTTTGCCGCTTCTGTTTTCGAAGTCACCTCGTCTCGCTGAGGTCGACAGAGTCACATGGTTCACTGGAGTGAGGCAGAACGCGCAAGCAGTTGGGCGACTTGCTGAGTGCTTGCCGGTACGGATTTTTCCAGAAAACTCAAAGTCCTTCTCGGCCTCCTTCAGTCCCTGCTCGGAAACTCTCGCTTCTGCCTCTCTCTCTCCTTCAGCAATTCGCAAAGATGATGAAGAAGAGGAAGAAGAGGAAGAAGAAGATGAAGAAGAGGGAGGAGATGATGAAGAAGAAGGAGAGGAGTGACGAAGCGGTTGATGGATTGCACAGCAGGGGTCGGCGACAGGAACAAAGACGAGAGGTTCGATGGCAGATAGAATCTCCATCCCCGAACGAATGTAGGTCTTCGCGAAAAGGCCTCTTCCTTTCCAGCGACCTGCGTGCCGCACATCTACGAGACTGTGCAGTGGCATCGCGCGCAGACGAGTGAAGAGAACGCGCGCAGACGAGTGAAGAGGACGCGAGCAGACGAGTGAAGAGAACGCGCGCAGACGAGTGAAGAGCCCACAAAAGAGCCGCGAAGCGCTCGAGACTGGAGCGACAGCGACGCAAGTCGCCTCGCGAAGCGAAAACGGAACGAACTTCCTCGACCTCTTCTCGCGGGGCGATCCACGGAGTGAGGGCAATGCAGAAGAAGAGGAGGAGAGCGTGAGGGAACAGGGGAGAGAGAGCCAAGAGGAGAAGAAAGCGAAGAAGAAAGCAAGAAGAAGGAGACAGAGAAGAAAACGCAGAAGGAAGGGAACGAGGAGGCGAAGGAGAGGAGACTGAGAAGGAGGAGTGGAGAGATACAGAAAAAACAAACAGCGGCTTGGAACGAGAACTGCGTTCGCCAAGGAAACGGATTTCTTCGTCGAGGAAAACCTTGTTTTTCGCACTCTGTGCACATTTCGAAATGACGAAGAATACCACGCGTTTTCTCCTCTGTTTTCTCTGTTCAAAGTCTTTCTTTCTTCGCATCCCAAATCGCCTGCTTTCTTCACTTGCTCTTTTCTTTTCGCTGCATCGTGTGTCTCGACACACGGACGCCCAGTCTTACTTCTGCTTGCGCAAATTTTTTTTCTGTCGAGAGCCGAACAGCGGAGAGAGGCTCCGGCCACTCATCTTCGGCGGAAGAATCAGACGCATCTCCTCTTTATTTTTTTATTTTATATTTTATATTTTTTAGCATTTTTACTACTTATTTCCTCCCTCTTTCTTTTTCTCTCGCCCCGCAGTTGCGCGCTCGACCGGCGGCGGAGACACACGCGAACGGCGAGACAAACGAGAGAGACAGGACACAAAGCGCGGGCGCTGCGAACGGCCTTCGTTGTCGGCCGCGTCGAGAAGAAAAAAAGAAGGAAAGCAAATTCCACGCGAAAGTCGTCTAAGGCGCGCTGTCTCGCCAGCTGAGTCTCTCTGTTTGGGCGACGACCTGCGGCGTCCTCACGCATGTTTCTTCAGGAGATCTGGCCGTCGTCCGACCAGGCGCGATCCCCTCTTCCTGGACTCTTTCTCTTCGAACACAGAAGTCTCCCCTTTTTCTGCAGCCTCTCTCCACTTTTCTTGGCATGTGATCGTTTTGTCTCTCCCTCGCGTTCGTCCTGCATCTGTGGCCTGTCCTGTCCAAACTTCGTTGCTGTGTCCCCGGCTCCTGTCCGGTCGCTTTCTTCTCCGTTTTGCCTTCTTCGCGCTTCCTTCTGTTCTCCATTCGTCGACGAGATGGCGGAGAAGAGTGAGCAGTGGCGGCAACGCGCCATTGCGATGGAGGAAGTGAAGAAACACAACTCAGAGAAAGACATTTGGTGCATCATCCACGGTGTCGTCTACGACCTCACGCCCCTCCTTCACAAACACCCTGGAGGCGTCGACGTCCTCCTCGACTTCGCTGGTGAGCAGAAGAAAAGGCTTCTCTGGCGACGAAAAACTCGAACTGTCCTTGAAAAGAATCAAACAAAAATGGCCTCTCTACCGCATTTCACACACAAAACACAGGTCACCCACTTGAAAAACATACATTCATGGACATGCACTTGTATAGAAACAGCTTTGGAAATGAGATGCTCCCTACCACATATATGTTTACTTACATTTATACGTATATACATATACATATATATATATATGCTTACATATATACATATATCCATATATATATATATATATATATGTATCACAGGTGCAAGATTTTTTGCATGTGCGCATGCGCATATATGAAGATTAATGTGCGTCGACATCTCTGGCGTGGTTTCTTGCTTGCCTCTTTCCTCCGTCTGTCTTCGTTTTCATAAAACGAGAACGGAAGTCCCTGGAAATGCGACTGCGGGACAACGTCTCTTCCTCTGTTTCTCGCCTTTCCCTGTGGTAGATAGTGCATCTGTTTTTTAACATATCCTTGAGGCTACCTGCCTGTTTGTGTATCCTTTTCCCTGTGCCTCTCTCTTTTCAGATGCACTCGTCGGCAGTTACATTTCTGCGTTTACACAGATCTCGATATGCATCTATTTGAGACAATATAACTTTTTTGTCGTTTTGTGTGAATTTTATCAAATCGACGTTCCATTCAACATCCTTCCAGCTGTTTCTCAATCATCGATGGCGCATGTCGTCTCTATTATTTAATTGAGGTCTAGTGCAGATCTACAGTTGCCTCCGTCTGTCTGTTCAAGTGTGTATATCTGTGTAGATCCTTTTTTAACTTCTTTATTTAGGCCAGGACGCGACGGAGGCGTTTGAAGACATAGGACACAGCTTCAGCGCCAGGCAGATGGCAGCGCCGTTCGCCATCGGAGTTCTCGAAGGATGCGAAAAATCTGCCACGGGCTGCATGAACAAAACGCTTCCGCGGAAAAACTGCTGCACTTCTGTAGGAAAACAAAACGGTTCTTCGAAGATAATAAGTCGATCTCATCTGCAGGAGCACAAGCGTCATGTTGCTCTCTGGCCATCTGGCTCTGTTGATATGTCTCTCTCGATCTGTCTGGTGGCTTCTCTCACATTTCTGCAGAACCGATTCTCTTCTTTCTTCCTCTCTTGTTCTCGTTTTCGTCTCTTCCTTCGTCTGTCTTCAACTCGCCTTCTCTCTCTCCACTTTCTGATTGCAGTGAAGCCTTCGCTCTCTCTGTCTGTTGCTCTCTGCGTTCGTTTTTCACTTGCTGGAAGATGCCGTCTCTGTGAACTCCAGAGGTTCGAGAGAGGCCTTCGTTGTTTTCCCTTTTCGCGTTTTCAGGCCACTGCGACAAAGGGCGCCGATTCTGTGAAAGGCAGCGTCGGCGCCGCCGCTCTGGTTGTTCTCGCAGCAGCAGCAGCTGTCTTCTACATTCTGAATCTTTCTTGACAAGCACAGCCACACTGGAGAACGGCCGTTGCCGGCAAAAGACAGAGGGAAGGCCGAGGAAAAGAGCTGAGAAGAAGTGAAGAAGACGTTTACAAAGGAGAGACGAAGTCCCCGAGAGGAGAAAAGGAGACAGACACAGAGGAGGAGACATGAGAGAAGCCACCCTTCGTTGTGTCTCCGTGGAGAGGGATCCTCTTCAACGCTCTCTTATCTGCTTTTTCTTCTGTCGCACTTTACTTTTTTTTCTCGTACCCTCGACACCGATTCCCGATTGTTCGTTTTCGTTTTTTTCCTCCCCTTTCGTCCTTCGCAACCTGGTTGCTCTTTCCTTTTCGCGTCTGTTCTTTGAAAGAGAGAGATGCGTTTCCCTGAGAAGCAGAAGCTCGGCTCTTCAACAGAGATGCACGCAGTGTGTACCTCAAGCGTCTTCTGCCTTAAACTTTCCGATCTCCTCTTCCTTTTTATCTCGCTCTCTCCATCTCTCCTGCGAGTCCACATCTCTCCTCTTTCGCCTCGAAAAAGACTGTCTCTTCCTCTCTAAAACGGACCATCTCTAGGATGCACGAAACAGCGCGGAGACACGCGTCTCACCGTTTCCACTGAAATTGCCCTTTACACGCCCGGCAGACAGCGTGGTGAGATTCCGAGTCGAAATGGTCGCGCAGAAGCCTTGAAATCTGACTCGCTGCTCAACGCCGCCCCCAAACCTGCGATCTTTTTTCGCTGAACTCGAAACACCCGAAGTGAAACGAGATTCTTCGAGAAAATGCAGGCCTTCGAGACACCTGTCACGGACGTGTATTTATTCTTTTCTCTAGATCTGCATTTATTCACTCTGTACGCGAAAGGGATGCCTCTTTTTTTTCTACAGAGTTTCACTGAAAAGAAGAATCCGACATCCAAGCTGGAGATGAAGACCTGCAACTGCAACAGCGCAGGCATGCTGTGAATCCTGCGGATCTCGCGTTTCCGAAGAAATCGGAAGACGCTCCGGCGGACATTCGCAGCACCCCAAATTCCGTTTCTGTTGCGCCTCCTCTAACTCGATGTCGAACGCAAGCAAATGCACCAGATTCCCAAGAGGCGCACTGTGAGAAAAGAAATGCAGCCAAGCGACGACACAGCTCGACAGTGTCCAGAGTAGAGAAAGGACAACGAACGCGTACGTCGAGGAAAAATACGCGAACAGAGGCGAGAGAGGGAGAAAGCCTGTCTTTTCGTCCTGTCTCCTCTCAAAAGAAAGCAAACAAACAGAAAAGAGACGGAGCACCCCAACGTCGCGACTCCTCGCCGTCTCACACAAAGAAAGGCCTGCTTCGGCTTTCTGCGTCAGACAACATATCCGAATATAAGCCGAAGCCGCTGAGATGCGGCCGGCAGTCAGTTTGTCCACGGAAATTCGGCAGAGAGGCACGGAGACACCTTCAGGTTGATGTATTCACATCTACATGCTTGGGCCGAAATGTACGAACAATGTGAGTATTTCCCCTTCTCTGTAAAACGAAAAAAGTAGAGACATATACCCTAAATCCTAAACATATTTAAATATATATATATATATATATATAAATGTATAAAAACAAATATATATTGCTGTAGATTTAAACGCGTATGACGCATTTCTTAACGAGTCTCGGACACCAGAGACGAAGAAACAGAAGCCTCCGAAAGAGGCTTCTCTCTTCAGCTGTACATTTCTCTCTTGTTGTTCGTGCTCGCCGCAGCGGTCTCTTCTGTTTCCTTTGAAGAAAAGCGGAGCACCCTTCTCCTTTCGAAGTTCGAGAAAGTTCGCTGTCTCCGGTTCTCCACTTTCTTCTCGAAGGCCCTCTGCGAACAAGCCTACCTCTTTTCAAGAACCGGAGCGCGTCCGTGAAACGTTGACTGTGCATAACTCCGTTTTTTTCAGTATCCCTTCCAAACAACGCATACATCCAGTCGATGTGATTAACTATTCAAATAAACATATAAACATATGTATATATATATGCCTATATTGTACATATTGTATATATATATATATTGTATATGCATGCGTGTATGTGCATGTACCCAGGTGTATATACCCCTCTGGATGATCATTCTTGTGTGGGAGGCGTCTCGGTTTGTGTCTCTGCCTTTTTTTCTTTTCGCGCTGCCTTTTCTTTCAGGTAGTTTTCCCATACTTCTCGCGCATTGTGACTCAAGTAGATGCACTGCCGCACGATGCGTTCCCCAGGAAGGTCCTCTTTCGCAGAAGGATTTTCAGTTTCTTCCTTCTCTCTCTCGAGCTCTGCGGCGTCCAGGTCGAAGGCAAGCGCGACGGAAGTCCAGATGCTTCGCGCCTTGTCGCTCTTCGCCACCTACGGAGACGCAGCACCGAGACAGGTTTCGAAGCATCACGAACCGGGGGACCTGCGTCGAACGCGAGAGGCTCCCATGTCCTGCCGGAGTCCACGTCCGTCCAGGAGAAGGGGAGAGAAAACGTCGGAGACGTTCATTCGAAAGGGCAGAAGACGGCAGAGAGAGACAACTTAGAAAAGAGAAACGGCGATGGGGCGGAAGGAGGTGCATCAGGATTTGAAAAGGAAGAAACCGGTGAGAGAGGAACGACGCTGAAAAAGAAAACGGAGAACCTGCCAAGAAAACATGTAGCAACCGTGGTATCTTTTTTCCAACGCCTCCAGAGAAGACGGCTCCCCGCCTCGTGGAGATCTTGGACAGTTCGTTTCCTTTCAAATTGTAAGTCTCTCTGAAGTGAGAGAAGCCGATCGCAAACCTTGTTGACTCACATCCCTGGATTTGCTTCCTTGACTTGCCTGGTGGCGGAGAAACTCCCGGATTTTCTTGGACAGAGAAGAGCGACGAAGAGCGTCGAGGTCGACCCAAGCAAACCAGTGGACATCGATTCGCACGTTTTCCAGCAGGTCCCTCGCCGGCATGTCTTGCAGAAATTCCTTCGAAAAACGTTTTTCCTCTTCAGTGTTCTTCTCTTCTTCCCCCTTCTGCTCGGGCGCGTTCTCTCTTGGCGAACTCGCATCTTCGCTCGCTCTCTTCTTCGACCGCCAGAGGAAAGACAGCGGAGAGCTGCGTTGCCCTCGGTGCCTTTTTCCGGACGCAGAGGAAAGTCCAGCACCGCTGTCTTTCGCGGCTTCCGCTCCAGTCCTTTCCGGAGCGGCGACGTGGAAGCTGCGATCAGACGAGAGAAGGAAAAGAGGACTCGTGACCAAGAGAGAGAAGGAACGGAGGAGAAAACGCAAGAGAACGAGGGGGAAACGAGAGAACAGAGCGGAGAGGCGGCAGGGGAAAGCGATGAACAGAAAGACTGAACGTAGGAGAACGAACTGGAAACTGTGGGAGGAAAGAAGAAAAGGAAAAGGAAGACGGAAAGTCAGCGCAACAGAACAAAGTGACACGAAACGGAGAGAAAAAACTGAAAACACGAGGAAAAATTCAAAGACAGAACACCAAGCAGTCGAAGAAGAAAAACGACGCTTACCGGTACTGCGTGTGGGCATGCAACTGAACGCCCACAGGCTGCTCAGACGCCGAAGAAGACAAGAGAGAAGAAGAAGAATGAGAAGAAGGCAGTCTTTGCCGCCTGGAGTGAGAAAAGAGAGTGACAAGCTGATTGTGCAGGGACTGGGTGGGGAGAGGAACGAGGAGACAAAGAGGAGAAAGAGAAAGAAGAGGAAACAGGAAGTCCACACTCGACCCCCCAGTGTAGGTCCGACTCTGCAAATGAAGAATCAACAACGCTTCGAGAATCGAATCCAACGAAGCGGCTTTGCAGTCCGAACAAAGAACATGGTGCAGACGCGTGACGACTCGCGAAAATCCATCAGAACCTGAAAAAAACAAGACAACCATGCAGCCTCCAGTTCGCTCTTTCCTCTCCAAGTTCTCGGTTTCCCTCCTCTCTCTTTCTCTTCTTCCGTGTGGACTGTCGCTCTCTCTGTCGCCTCTCTCTCGAGGAAGAGAGGAGGCATGGTGCCTGCTGTCCGGTCGTTGAGAGGCCCCGGCGGAGAGTTCTTCGAACTCGGACAGGACTCGCGATTTCTTTCTGGACTTTCTCGGATTGCACGCACCTGCGAGGAGGCTCCCGTTGATGAGGAAGAAGTCGCGTTGTGCGTCTTTTGCGTCTTGAACAAGATGAGGGAGAGCAGAAGGCGAAGAAATGTCCACTTCGTCTTCTCGGAAACAGATGGGCGGCAGGTGCACAAGGCGGTGCCTGAGCAGCGAGGAGTCGAGACGCAGAAGAGGCGGCAAAGGTGAGAAGAGCCAAGAGAGCGACGCCGCAGCAACGCATACCCCACAGGAAGCTGTCCAGAGGGAGAGCCGGAGGCCGCCGAAATACCTTTCCAGTCGACACAGAGACACAGTTCCTAGGATTTCACCTTCTACGCTGTGAGCCGGAATACTCACAGAACAGCGATGGAGAAGGTCAGTGAAACGCGCGCGCGCCTCTCAGACAAATCTCTCTCTCTTCCGCAACCTCCCTCTTCTTCGTCTCCCTGCATGTTCATACATTTCTAACGCCACCGGCAAACCGCTCTTCTATTTTGTCGCTTCCCTCCTCTGAAAAGGCGAGGCAAAACTCGCGCGTCGCGAAGGCCAATCGGTGCCATCCCCTGTTCAGCAGAGTTCTCTGCGCCCGGTAGAGCCTCACAAGAAGTCCAGAAGGTCTTCCGCCGCACTCGGCCGCATGCGCTCGATCTCTGCTTTCTGCAGAAGATCGACAAAGTCTCCGCGGCACGTTGACTCCGTCCAGAAGCGTTCGAAAGCAGCTGTCGCCTCCTCTCCCCCCCCGCCGCTCTCCGGTGTACAGACAGCCCGGAAGTGGACGGCGAGGCGCTCTCTGTCTCGCTCGAGTTTCCTGCCCTCGCCGAGACCGACCGACGCGCGCCGCGAAGAAAACTGGGGAGAATATTGCCGAGACTGCGCGGCCGGCGAAGGCTCAAGGAGACTCTGTGAAGCGGCGACCGGCGCGTCTCCTGACGACTCAAGTCCACATACACCCGAGTCGACTGTCGAGACGCTCGCTTCGCGCCAGGCCTCCGCTTGTTTCTGCGGAAGAAACGAAGCCACAGAACCGAAATACATCGAGACAAACACACGAAAAAAAACAAATGGACAGAGCGATATCTATACATATATATATATATATGTATAAAGTCGCACATATATATATATATAGAAATGTATTTATAAATATTCATATGTATATGCATATAAATGTATAAATGTAAATGTATTATATTTACATATCCGTCAATGTATATATACATGCATATAGGGCAGAGAGGTCGGGGGTACGGCTGTATTTCCGATTTCGCACAGATCTGTTCTGTTTCCCCCTTGTTCATTTTCCACGCATTTTTTTCTGGTGTTCCTGGTGGAGTCTGTCTCCCTTCTGCCGCGGCTTTTCTTCCGTCGCTACCTCGGCAGAGAGACAGCTGGATGCCGCGGAGAGAAGCGACAGGCGAAGGAAGTCGACTGAGAGGGAAAGTGCGACGGCCTGCAAGCGTCGAAAGAGGGAGACGCGTTTTTGAAGACAGTTCAGAAGCGCAGCAGCCGAGCAACGCGTCGCGAGACGAAGAGGAGACGACACAGAAGCTGCTGGAAGACGAGAGAACATACGGCAGAAGACCTAAAACAACGGATTGAACGCGCACACAGAGAGAAGAGAGAGAAGAAAGAGAAGAAAGAGAAGACCGGGAGGGGAAAGGAGAGAATCGAAGCGAGAACGCGACGGCGAGAAAAGGAGGGAGAAACGCAGAGACAGCGGCGGATACCAATAGTGATAAGAGAGAGAAGGGAGAGAAGAAGAGGATTTAGCAAGGTGCAGAGAAGCGGAGAAAGAATTCGCACTGACTGTGTCAGAGAGAGGCGCACAGAGGCTGAAGAGGAAAGTCGGAAGACTCAGGGATAGAAGAGGAGCACGAAGCCAAAGCATCTGTTTCAGTTCCACGGTTAGCACAGTGAGGCTCTTATCTCGCACCCAAGCGTCGGTTGAGAGCACCGACTTCTTACCTCCTCGGCAATTTCTTTGCGCTTCGCATTTATTTCAAAGAACGCAGACACCATAGTTTTCTCTCCTTTCTCTCTGTCTCCTTCTTCGCGGCATCCCTCCTTCTCTCGTTCATCGTCTCTCGCTTTCTCTGTTTTCTCGCGCACCACACGCAACGCCTCTGCGGCGAGACGAGCCAAGTCTTCGGCGAATTCTTCGTCGAGTTGTCCGTTCGACTCTGCGCGCGAAGCAGCGTCTATACACTCGAGGTCTGCGAGCCTCGCCGCTTCCCAGAAGGCCGAGGCGCGCCGCGAAATTTCCTCCAGGTCGCCGAGAAGGTCTTTCTTGGACAAGTCTCTCCATCGCAGTCGGTCCGAGGCAGCGCAGAGCGACAGAGAAGAAGAAGAAGAGGACGAAGAAGAGAACGAAGTAAGAAAAGGAGAGGGACGCTGAGAAGAGGGAGAGAGAGGAAACGCGGGAGACACTGAAGAGACCGAAGCTTCCATGGCTGGTCCGTCGCGGTAGTCACGCAGAGCGCGCACAAGAAAGGAAAAGAATGAGAGGAGAGAGAAGCCACGAGCGCGAAGGACAACCAGACGAGAAGTGAAAACAAGAAGAGAGCAGAACGAGAGAAGAGAGGAGAGAAGAGAGCAGAAGGAGAGAAGAGAGCCGAAGGAGAGAAGAGAGCAGAAGGAGAGAAGAGAGGAGAGAAGAGAGCAGAAGGAGAGAAGAGAGCAGAAGGAGAGAAGAGAGCAGAAGGAGAGAAGAGAGGAGAGAAGAGAGCAGAAGGAGAGAAGAGAGGAGAGAAGGAGAGAAGAGAGCAGAAGGAGAGAAGAGAGCAGAAGGAGAGAAGAGAGCAGAACGAGAGAAGAGAGGAGAGAAGGAGAGAAGGAGAGAAGAGAGCAGAACGAGAGAAGAGAGCAGAAGGAGAGAAGAGAGGAGAGAAGGAGAGAAGAGAGCAGAACGAGAGAAGAGAGCAGAACGAGAGAAGAGAGGAGAGAAGAGAGCAGGAGGAGAGAAGTAGAGAAGAGAGGAGAGAAGGAGAGAAGAGAGGAGAGAAGGAGAGGAGAGAGGAGAGAAGGAGAGAAGAGAGCAGAAGGAGAGAAGAGAGCAGAAGGAGAGAAGAGAGCAGAAGGAGAGAAGAGAGCAGAAGGAGAGAATGGGAGAAGAGAGAAGGATAGAAGATAGGAGGGAGATGGAGAAGAAGACGACGACGAGGCCGAAAAGAGAGGAGAAGAAGAAGGCGCAAGATGTGTGTGGAGGAAGAACAAGAAGAGGCGAGTCTGCGCAAAGAAAAAGAGGCGGACAGAACGTTAAATTGGGATGGCTGGCCGTCTGCCAGAAGAAAACCGACAGATGTGCAGACCGCAGATGGACGGCTGCTCTTCAAGCCGGAGAACGAGAAAGGAAAAAGAGGCTTAGAAGAAAAGACTGCCTTCGCGGAGAGCGAAAAGAAGAAGAGAAGTAGCAGAAAGAAGGCTAGACGCAAGGACTCTGACAACTTGTTGGAGAAATGCGTCGAAAAGCCGTCCAGTACTCGCCTGCGCCTGTCCGCTGTGCTGCCGCTGTCCTGGCGGACGCCTCGAGTTGAGACTCTTTCTCCGTTTTCTCTCTAGTTCCGTTTCGCGTTTGCTTTCTACTTCGCTGTCGTTCTCTTTCAGCTTCTGTTCGCTAGCTTGAACATGTCGGGGGAGGAACAAGGGAATATCGAGGTCACACTCTCGTTGTGCTTTCAGTGAGCAAAGAGGTCCTAGACTGCGTAGGTCTGAGAAAAGCGAAAAACATTGCCGAGAGGAATGCAGGAAAGCAAAAACAAACGAAGAACTTATTCACTTTCTCTACACTTCACTAGGAGTTATTTCTCAAAAAAGATACAGTCTCCAACTTCTTGACAAGCAGGTACCCTTCGTCCCCCGATAAGGTCCACTGTGTCGCGACAATGTGCAACGCTCCCCCTGCAGAGTGTCTTCCGGCTGCTCTCTCTTCTCTGCTGTTCTTCTCTCTATCTCCTTCATATTCTTTTCTGCTTGTCTCTCCGTCGTTGTTTCCTCCTTCCCTCGCAGCTGTCGTTTTCTCAGTCTCTCTCGTCGTGTCTCCTCTCTCTCGTCCTGTTCTCTCTTCTTTTCCCCGTTGCACTTTTCTCTTTCTCCTTGTTCTCCCCTGCTTTATGTTCTCCTCCGTTTCTTCTCTCTCGGTTGATCTTCCTCCTTTTCTCTGTCCCCGCGCGCTTCGTCCTTCCGTGGCTATCGTCCTCTTCCTTTTTCTCACTCTCTGCTGTGCTCCGTTGCCTTCCCCCTCCGTCTCTCGGTCGGTCAGAAATCTGGAAAGGAACGAAAGAATCAAGCCAAGCAGAAAGGGGAAACAGATGAAAACCGAGAAGAAGCGTCAAGCACGGAGGATGCACCGGAGAGTGATGCAGAAAAAGTCAGGAGACGCGAGTAAAGAAGCGAAAGGAAGCAGAAGAGAAGAAGCAAATGCACTCACGAGAAAACCAGACGAGGTGAGAAGAACAACGGACTTTAACGGCGAAGAGATGAGCAGGAGGAGATTCAAAAAATGTGGAAAAGGAGAAGAGCAAACGCAGAAAAAGGAAGGACTGAAATGATTTCCTTCTGACTGCCTCAGAGTTCTCTTTCACCAGTGGTCGAGTCTCGAACTTCAAAGGCCGTTGCGTCGTTGCAGTTTGACAAGACATGGAGTGTAATAAACTGGATATCTAGAGGAAACTGGATCGTTTCGAAAGGACGGAATGACTCGAAATGCTCAAATTTAGACCGTTGTAATGGAGGTGTGTGTGTGTGTAGGGAAATGAGAAGCGAAAGAGAGGCAAAAATGAAGTTTGAATGGAAAAACGCGCTCACGCCTTGCGTTTAATTCCCATCGAAACCGCAGTGATGTGAGAGACCGAACAGACCAAGAAATTCGCCAGTCTGTTTCTTTCTTCTCTTCTCCCTCTCTCGTTCTTCTTTCTTCGCTCTTGTTTCTTTTTTGTTTCTGCCCGCGCGTCGCCCTCTGCCGTTTCTCCACGGTCCCCCCACAGCAGAGACTGTCTCCTCCGTAGTGGCCCGTGGAGACAGGGCCTGCGAGTGTCTGTCGTGAAGTTTTCCTTTCTCTGTTTTTCCTGGGCCTCGACTTGCCGCCGGAGAAAAAACCTCGAGCAGCGAGGCGAATGCTCGACCGGAAGGCGCAGCGACGGAAGCGCTGATCGCTGGAGAGAAGACCGAGACCGGATTTGTGACCAGTCCACGATCGTCGAAAAAAAGAATAACGTCTTTCTTCTTTTTCTCCACTCTTCACGTGGAGCTCCACAAGCAGCAACAGCTAAAGCGTTTTTCCTGCCGCATACTCCAGCAGAGTGGAGAGGATAGAAAAGAGAAACCCATCCCTTTTACTCCGAGCTGTTCCAGACACTGGCGAGGGACAGGCGCAAGCTGCTTCTCTTTCGCAGCTGGAGCAACACTGCAGCAGAAGCATCGCTGTTTCCAGTCGTCTTTCCGGCATCTCCCCGCACCGATCTCTGAGTTTCACAATTTCGCCTTGACGCAAAAACGTTGTACTGTTCGTACCACGTACAGGTCCACGTATATTCATGTATAATCCGGTACATATATGTGCAGATATGGACTTGTGTATTCTATCGATCTGTATAGGGTGAACGTATTACTCGACGCATGCATTTGCATATATGTATATATATGTATATATGTGCGTATATGAGTATATACATATGTATATACATATGTATATATATATATATATATTTATGCATATGTGTATATAGAGATGTATTTGTACGAAGATATTTATTATGTATAGAGGTAAATGTACGGCTCGACATGTACATCTGTTCAGTCCTTCCAGACGTGGATATGTGTGTGTTGACAGCAGCCGGTTTTCGCGTTTTTCACGGAGACGCGCTTCCGGTTGCCAGTCCTGCGACAGACAGTCCTGCGGCCTCTCTTTTCCGTCGCTCCGGAAGTCTGGGTGTCGCTTGTTTTCTGAAGCTTTCAAGAGATACGCAAAGAAAACTCTGAGGAGCAGCGAAGCAGAGAGCACCGAGAGCAACTTCTTGACGCGCTGCAAGCAAGGAAGCTTGCAGTTCCTTCGGCGAATAGCGGCTCACAGAGAGTTCCTTTCTTCACTGCGAGTGAATTTTCGCGATGCTTTACGGATCTAAATTCGGAGAAGCGGCTTGTTCGAAGAAGGAGTCCCCTGTGTGAACTGGCGAGTCACACAACGCGTGCAGGAAAAGAGAATTCTGCGCAGACAGATCTGCTCCTTCTGCGGAAGTCAATCAGTTCTTTTTCAGCTGAAGAAGAACGAGGAAGCCGCGTTCGCTCGCGAGTCCAGTCGACGAGAAGAGAGCAGAGCGGCAAAACGAACTGTCTGCTCCATTGGGGGCTTCTGCAGACAGGGAGACACAACACGAGAGACAGGGGGGAACGGAGAAAGCAGAGAGAGCAGAGGAGACAGAAATGAGGCAGACGGACAGAAGAAAGGAAGGAGAGGGAGAGGAGAGAGAAGACCGAAGAAGGACGCGATAATAGAGAAGAGGGAAAGAGAGAAAGAGAGGTGGAAGAGAGAGAAAGGTGGAAGAGAGCGAGAGGGCGCGAAGGGGGGACTGGAGAGGCCGGAGAGAAGAGAGCATAGAAAGAAGAGAGCGAGACAGGTGATCCTTTTTTTTAAGACAAGAGGAAAACGAGAGCCGAACTGTTTCTTGTTGTTCTTTGTCTCATCCTTCAGGTCGTTTACAACTGCCGGAGAGCTTCGCCTTATATTCGACAAGAGAAACGCGCACATGCAGTTTCCTTTTTTAGAACACAATGCCTCCCCTGTGGACAGATGCCTCTTCTTCTTCACTTTTACTTTTTTTTTGCTTCCGCGGACAAAAATTCTTCGGCAACGTTCTTGGTTTAGTCTCCCATTCTCCTCTGTTTTCACGGTGTAGCGGAAGCCGAACAGAGCCCTCTGCACTAGAAAAGACACAAAAGAGAACAGAGGAACAACTGTCTCCCCTTCTTGTGTTTTCTTCTCTCTTCTCTTGTTCTCTCTTCTCTTGTTCTCTCTTCTCTTGTTGTCTGCCTTCTCTCGCTTCTTGTTCTCCCCCGCCTTATTTTTTCTCTGCGTCGTTCTCCGTCCGCCTTTTCTGCGGCCAATCTCCTCTTGCCTTGTTTCCCCAGACCTCTGTTCCTTCCGTTTCTCTTCTTTTCTCGCTCTCTCCGCGCGAAGCCTTTTTCTCTCTTGAGTTCCTCTCCACTTTTCAGCAGAATGTTCGCACGACGCGGCGGCGGCGACGGCGCAGCCTTCAACGCCCTCGCCGCGGCAGCGGCTGCCTCTGTCGCTCGCGCTGCTTCCTCTGCTTCCTCGCTTCCTTCCTCTTTTTCTTCTTCTTCCGCGGCGGCTGCGCCGGGAGGCCGCGAGCGCGAGAAGGCGCCGAGAAGCGAGGAGCGCGAGTTCGGAGACGAGCGTCGGGAAGAGCGGCGGAGGCGCCGGGAGTCGCCTGAGGAGGAGAGCCGCTCTTCGGCGTACAGACGGAGGCATCGCGAGATGCACGATGAGGAGGATATGGGGAGAAACGAGCGGAGCTACAGACACCGGCGGAGAGAGCGGGAGAGAGAGACCCGCGAAGCGGGGGAGAGAGGGCGCCGCGAAGGCGGTTCTCGGAAGGCGCGACACGGAGGCGACAGCGACGGCGGGAGGTTCTGTTACTACGACGACGGCGGACGAGAGAGGAGCCGAGAGCGGAGGGGATTCGAAGAGGAAGAGCGGTCGAGGAGGAGTCGCCGCCGCGGGGAAGACAGCTACGTGGAAGGTGGAGAGAGCGGGCGCGGCAGCGAACGCAGAGTCCGTCGGGAAGAAGAAAGCTCCCATGTCGAGGACGAGGGGTTCTACTCCCGAAGAGAGAGGGAGAAATCGAGGCCAGCGGACGAGGGAACGCGGCGACACTCCACCCACGACAGTCCGCGCTCTCCAGCTCCGGCGTCGCCATTCCAAGACGACCGAGAGAGAACTCGAGACCGAGGAGAGAGAGGCGAGAGAGGCGAGAGAGGCGAGAGTGAGCGGGTGGAGAGAGGAGAGACCTTTCGCGACGGGGAGAGAGAGGACGAGCAACGTCGCCGGCGAGGCGAGGACGAAGGCGGAGACCGATCGACGTCGAGGAAGCAAGGAAGGGATCTACACTCGGAGAGAGGCGACGGCGAGCAGCTACGAGAGAAAGGCGCGTTCGCGTCTCCTGCAGGCGGCCAGCGCTGGTGGGAAAGGGGAACTGGAGGAAGTCGAGAGATTGCCCGAGGCGAGGCGAGGTACCGTCGAGGCAGAACTCGTGGAGGAGATCGAAGACGGAGCGTCCACGAAGAGGAGCCTCCAGCCTCCGACGCAGACGGACCGCGGCCTGCGCCTGCCGCGGCGCCGGAGCTCGAGGCAGACCGCGAGCGATTCTGCGGCGAAGAGAGGAAACTGACAGTCACTTCGAACGTGAGCATGCATGCGCCTGGCGGAAGAAACTGGACAGGAGGCCCTCCGAGACACGGAGACGGTCGGCCGCCAGAGGCCTTTCGCGAAGGACGCGAGGGAGAAGACCGACCTGAAGAGCGAGACGTAAAACTCGTAGGTCCAGCGCGCGGGGGGGGGGGGGAAAGGGGGGAAGGGGGGGAGGGGGGGAGGAGGGGGGAGGGAAGGAGGATGGTGCACAGAGAAGAGCGAGCGACAGAGAGGTTTTCGAAAGTCTCGGATCTCCGTTTGTGTCGACGACTTCTCTGGAAACACAGAAGTCCACCTCTGTGCTCTTCTCTTCCGTGGATTTCTCCCGCTCTCTTCCAGTGTCTCGTTCGACCATTCATGGTGGATTTCGCTTGAGATCTCGCTTGACGGATCTCTTTCCCCAGGGTCCTCTTTGTCGCCCTCCACCTCGTTGCGCCGGTCTGCGTTCCTGCCTCTCTCTCTTCGTCTCCTCTAGTCCTTCGCTTAACCTCTCTCTCTCCCTCTCTCGATTTCTCTCCTTTCGACATCTCTCCTTTTGATTTCTCTCCTTTTGATCTCTCTTCTTTTGATCTCTCTCCTTTTGATCTCTCTCCTTTTGATCTCTCTCCTTTTGATCTCTCTCCTTTTGATATCTCTCCTTTTGATCTGTCTAAGTCTGCAAGTCTGCTGTATCTCGCACTTTGCGTTTCGCTCTCCTCGCGCTCGATTTCCTCTTTCCTCGCGCGGTCCAACTTCTCTGTTGACTGAGCCGTCCTGGGGCGCTTCTTCTGCAGGACGGCGGCGACGGCCCGACGCATGGTGGAGAGAAACCGTCTCCAGACGCGCTGCCTTGGTGGGAAAAGCTTGCGCTGCAGCGGAGAACTCGCGGCGGCTTCCGCGGCCGAGGAGCCTTTCGCGGCGGCTTCCGCGGCGCTCACGCCCAGCCTGGCAATCCGCAAGCCGAGGTAGGCGAAACGTTTTGAAAGTGAAGAGTAAAGATTCTACGGTCTACGCGCTTCGGGATTCAGCTAAGACGAAATAACAGAACGAGGGGGTCGCTCCAGAAGAGTCTTCCACAGAAGAAGACTCTCGGAGACTTGCTTCAGGAGACGGCAACGCTTGAATCGAGACAAATGGCTGAAGCATTTCAGATCTGCAAGGACCTGTATACATGGAGTTGCGAAGTCGCGCATGTCGACCCTTCTGTGCGTGACTGCATTGTGCAAGTGAATGAAAAGTCGTTTTTCTGTCTCACGTCCGTTTCTCGGGCGTCGGTCCGGTGAAGACCTGCAGAACGCCAGACGTCGATGCTTTGAGAGATGTCTGCAAGCGGGCAGCTCCTCCTCTCCTCACTTCCTTCTCTTTTCTCCTTCCACTTTTCCTTTTTCTCCTCACTTTCTCGGTGCGTGCGTTCTCTCTTTCTCAGGGACAGTTCAGCGGGCCTGCCGCGCGCAGAGGCTCTGGCGCGCCCCCAGGACCTGGCAGCTTCCCAGGTACGTTCTGCGGAGACAGCTTCGTGTGAGGCCGGAATACAAGGGGAACTGGGTCTCTTGTCGTCACGGTGTCTCCTCTAGACAAAACTAAGGTCACTTGAGTGTCTCCAATGTTCCTCTTTCTCGCTTCAGGCGCTCCTGGCGGCGAGACTGGAGACGGCGTACCTCCGCAGGTATGTTCGCCTTCTTCGCGTTCCGTGAAAGAATGAAACCAGGAAGGCCGTTCGCTCTCCAGCTCTCTCGCAGAAAGAGAATCCTCCTCTCCAGACGCGCCTTCGTCTGCCTCTAGTGCTCTCTGTCGGTCTAGTTCTTGCCTTCTGTATCGGTCAGCGTCGATGGCGCTGTGCTTCATCAATCTGTAGCTCTTCATCGATATCTGCATGTGCGTTCTCCTGGCTGTTTGTCCGGTTCTCGTTTCATCTTCTTTTCCTCCCCCTCGCCTCTTTCACTTCCATCTTCCTCTCTCCATCTCTCGCCTTCCTTCCTCTTCACCCTCTTCACCTTCTCTTGTCTTTCTCTCCGTGGCGTCGAGCCTTTCTCGTTCGCTGCCTCACACACCTGTCTCGCCGCTCCTTTTTCTTTTTTCAGCGACCGACTCCCGGCGCGCCGGCCGGCTCCGCTGTCCCGCCTGCTCTCGGCGCAGAGTCATTTGCCTTCGTTCCCCCCGTCAACGTTCAGCTGCGGCCTCGAGCCTTCCAGCCTGGCGCCCCTGAGGAGAGGGGAGACAAATTTTTTCCGGAAGAAGAAGCCTGGCCTGGCCGCAGCCCAGTCGTCATTCTCGGTCCGCGGCCGATGCCAAGGCCCTTCCCTGCCGGCAGAGGCGCCGCGCCAGTGCGAGGTGAGAAAAAGTCTTTTCTTCAAAAGTCGAGCGCCCCTGCAGACTCCAAGCGCGCTTCTTGACTTCCGGACGAATGACTCAACATATGTGGATGCCTGACACACTGTTCTGCAGGGTCCCCAGAGAGAAGACAAGACACAGCTGTGGCTCTGGGAAGCGTACAAGAGATACGTTTCACTGGTGCGAAAATACAAAAAACATAGATACAGGAACTCATACAATATATATATATATATATTCGTACATAATATTAATACATATATATATATATATATATATATATGTACATGCTTGTGTGTCTGTATGGATTTCCGGGAGAGGCAGAAGATCCGCGATGAGGCTGCGAACCTGAGAGTTTCTTCGAAATGGTGACCATGTCTTTGTTTTTGAGGGTTTTTTCGCCTGCCCTAACCGCTTTTTCAGGCGCCCCTGTGCCGACTGGTCCACGGCCGAGACCGTTTCCCCCGGGGATGCATCCCGGCGCGCATCCCCCAGGCTTTCCAGAAGACGACAGCGGCGGCGTTCCGGCGTTTCCGGCTCGCGGTTTCCGACCGTCTCTGCCTTTTTTTACGCAGCAGCTCCCGGAGGGCGAGGGTCCCGCGCCTGTCTCGCTGTCAGACAACCGCGGCCAGAACGCGCCGTTCTTTCCTTGCGAGCGAAGCGAAATATCGTCCCGAAGGCCTCCCAGCCAGCCCCGGGGAGTCAGCGAAGAAGCCGCCGGCGAGTGCCCGCCAGGCCTGCAGGCCGCGCAGGGAGGCCGCGAGGTCAGCGGCGCAGGACCTTTTTCGGGGACGGCGCCAGTGATTGTGAATTTGAAGGCGACTGAGGCCCCAGAGGCCGGTGCGCCGTTCGCGGCGGATCGGCCGGAGGTCCCGGAGTGTGCCGCAGGCATCCGCGCTCCTCGAGTGATCAACCTTTCTTCTTCCTTTCCGATGAATTCGCCGCCTCCACCTCCGCCGCCGACTTTTCCTTCCTCCTTCCCCAACGCCTTTCCACCCTACGCCGCCTCCTTCCCGCCGCCCCCCGCCGGCGCGTGTGGGCCGCCGGGACCGCGCGGCTCCGAGGGGACGCCGGCGCAGCCGCCGGGACCGCCGCGCTTCGGCAAAGGGCGTTGCGAGGCCTTAGGCGAGGGAGAAGAAGCTGAGAGACAGGCGTTTTTCGCGGCGCCTCTCGGGGGATTCCAAGGCCCAGCCTTCGCAAGAGGTCCCGGACCAGCGGGAGGACCGCTAGGCGAGGAGCGGTTTGGGCGCGAAGACGGTCGCGAGAGCAGAGGACTGGGGGACCGCGAAGAGCGACCCAGAGCCGACGACTTCCAAATGCCTTTCGCAGAGGCCGATAAGGCGGGAGCAGGCGCAGGTGCAGGTGCAGGCGCAACGGGAGAAGAAGATCAACTCTTCGCCTGGCTCGAGATGGTCAGTGAAGACAGAAGGCGCTGCAGCGAGTTCCCCTTCAGGACATCCAAAGAGAGCTTGGAGAGAGGCAGATAGATAGGTATAGAGAGGTTCGAGACTGTTTTATGGAGAGACGAAAGACGGAGGGTAGGGAGAGAGAAAGGAGGCAAAGGTCAAGTGTAGAAACGACGGCAATCGACTCATTTTTCGTTTTTTTTCCTCTCAGGAATTGGCCGCCGTCACCAGCGACAAACTGCTTGCGGAAGTCAGTGAAATGGTGTGCGTTGATCTCGTGAACGACTCATCTCTCGGTAAGAAAACGCACCTTCTTCACGATGATATCCACGTTCCCTTCTTCTCCATTCTTCTTTCTTCGTCTCGTGACTTCCTCTTCTCTTCACTCTCTCTCTTATCAGCGTGCTGTCTTCTCTTTTTGTCGTTCTCGCATCTGGCGACTGTGCACCGCTTCTCTCATTTTGCCGTTTGAAGTCTGCTCCTTCCTGCGCCTCGACTCTTCTTGCCTCTCTCTCTCTCGGCTTCTCGGGCCGCCCCTCTGTGTGTTCGCTTCGGCTTTTCTCAGAAAATGGAGGCGCAGAAAACGGACTCTTCATGTCGTGCAGTGGTGCTGTACCGCTCGGCTCCCAATGGCGACGTCTGCGTTTCTGCATTATGCTCAAAAGGACACCGCGGTGTCGCCTTTTATGGGTGTACGAGAGTAGTTCTTCACAGCTTCTACTCCATTTGAATCGTTCTGAGGACCCTGGCCCCCGTGGACATGGATGTCGCCGTTTTGAATTCGAAATGATGTCAAAGAGGCTCTGCGGTTTCCCTAAGTCTCTCAGGAGGGTCCTCGTTTTCTTTGAAGCTCCTCAGACTCTTCTTTCGCCGGTTTCTCTCCGTTTTCTACTCCGGCGCCTCTCTCCAATCCATCACCTCTGTCTCCTCCACCCGTTCCGTGGTGCTCTCTTCTTTCCTGGTGTCGCGAAGAATCGGCTCAGCTCCGCGCGGCTGTGTTCTCTGAAACGACAATAATCGTGGAGACAAATTCTGAGCGTCTTTTGGAAGGGTGCTCCAACGGCCTTCGGCGTCTCGTTTTTCTCTTCTTTGATGCGCCTTCCGGTTTCCAGCTCTTTGTTTTTCGCCTGCATGCGTTCTTCCGCGTCACTGTGCAGCTGAGATGCTCGCGGAGAGGACAGGCCTCCCCCTCGCCTCTCGCGCGTCGCCTCCTTCGCCTTCCCTGTCTCCTGCAGCCGCTTCGCTTTCGTCCGTCCCCGCGGTCGCTCTGCCTCTCCTCTTTCAACTCGCTGCCGACGAAACTCACACCGAACTTCCTTCCTGCTCTTCGCCTGGGGGTTTCGAGGCTTTTCCCCTGCCTGCAGCGCTCGAGGGAAGTCGCCTGTTGTCGACGATTGCCGCCGACGCCCTGGCGCAGCGAGAGCCAGCGCGAGAACAAGAGGGGGAAGACTCGAAGCAGGGAGCAGTGAAGCGTCACCACGTGGATCCGGAGGAGCGGCGAATCGCTGAAAAAGCGACTTCTTGCCAAGCGTCTGTTCCTCGAATTTCGCTTTCGTCGCTGCGCGCGACACTCTCGTTGGCGCCGTTCTCGCTTGGCCTCTCAGCTGGACCCCAAGCGAGAGAGAACAAGGGAGAGAACAAGAGAGAGATCAAGAGAGAGGAGAGAGAGAAGCGGCCGCGATGTCTCGAGGATCTGGGATGGATGATCGATGCGGACGGCATGTTGAGGCGCGCGGCATGAAGGCGCGCGTCTTCACAGAGTCGGAGGCTGACGAGAAGACTCAAAAGAAGCGCAGAGGCGACCTCTGCCGTCTGCACAGACACCCGATAGAGAGAGCTTCGTTGTGTTTCACCTCGCGCTCGGTCTTTTTCCGCCGCAGGCTGGCTGGTTTTGAGAAGGCGGGGAAGGAGGGCAGTTCAGATGCGCAAAGAGAAATGGTGAAAGATGTCGCCTACACTTCTCATTGTACACGGGTGGTGCATGCAGATGCACAAAATGCAGCCGAGCAGACGCGGAGAAGGCAGTCGACGGAAAGGCTTTCTTTTCTCTCCCCGAAGAAGCTGCTTTTCAAAGTCTTCTTTCTATTCGACACCATGATGCTGCGTCCGCTTTCGGCGCGACGCTGGACAAGAAACCTCTAAAAAAAAGCTCTCTTCACTTGTGTTGAATCCTAAAATACGTGATGGCGGACCTCGGAAACATTTCTCTCTTCTCCCCGGCAAAGGCCCATACCTGCGAAATCGTTTTTACCATATGTGAACAGCGGCTGCGGCCTCAGTGTCTTTTTGTCTTTTTGCATTCGTTCCGCTCTATATAGTTCGACGCCTCCACCCGAGTTCTTCCACTTTTGCCGTTTTCTTGACTCTCCGAACTGCTTTCTCGCCATCCTTTCCTTCTCCGTTTTCCTCCAGTTTTCTTCTTCCTGCTCGCTCCCCCTCACTTGCATTTCACCTGCTTCTTCTTCTCATTGTGCTTTCCTTTTCCGGTCATTTCCGCGTTCCCTCTTCGCAGTGTGTGCCTGGTTTGAGAGGCCAGCTCGAGGCTTGCCCAGGCCAGTGGCTTGTCGAGAGTGGAAAGGCCTCGTTTTTCTGCATATCGTTTCTGCGTTCCGGCGTCTCGTCTGCGCTCGCTTGTGAGGAAAACGCGTCGTCCTTTTCCCCAGAGACACAGACGCCCTCGGCAAATCCGAGAGAGGAGACTCCATGAGATGCTTAAACCACTGTGTCGCTTTTTAGCTCGAGAAACTCCGTTTCTCTAACGCGCTGGTGCCCTCCGTGTAATCTGGCGGGCAGACGCGCTTCTAAATCTTCAGGGTCAACCTGTTGCCTTTCTCTCTCCACTCCAGTCACTTCGGCGAACAGGTCTTTTCCTGTAAAACGCACTCCTTTTCTCTCGTGAACTCTAACGCCGCTCGACTTCTTACACCAGAAAAAACATATATATATATATATATATATATGTTTATTCTCGGTAGAGAGTGTTAATTGGGTCTGCAATTCCTCTCACCCGGTCGTTTTGCCAGTGGTCCTTTTCTCCCTCAAAGGTGGAACATGAAAGCCCAACCAAGACCGTTCCCTAAATAATTATAGAGATATCTGTGAATCTCTCACACGCACATAACTAAATTTATGCATGCGCCATCATAGGGGAGGATTTCCCTGTTTATATACATGTATACACATATTTTTTTTGCTATTCATAATATATATATATATATATATGTACCGATATCTAGCTTTGCACGTATGTACGCTTATGTGAATCATATATATATATATATATACATATATATATATATATATGTATATGTTTAAATGCTGAATTGTAGCGAATCCATGTATAGGAAAATGTATGAGTATCTGTCTTGGTGTGTCTATCCTGCCTAAACAGTAGAGTCAGTGAGATGTGTGACTTTTCAGTTCAAGTGTGAGAGACGAGCTGAATTCTCGATATTTAGACGAAGCATACGCGAATCCGTTTACAGTCTGGACTTGTCTCTTCTCTCGCCACGCGGGAGAGCACCACGAAGAGAGAGAGAGAGAGAAAATGAAGAAAAAAGGAAAAAGAACAGGTTGTGGAGAAACTTGGTGCCCTTCTAGTTCTTCCGGAAAAGTGAAGAGTGTGTCGAAACAAAGAGAGACAGGGACTGAAGCGTAGAGAGAGAGACGGAGCGAAAGAAAGACAGAGGGAGAGATAGACAGAGAGAAGCGAAAGAGAGAACCAAGCGGCAAAGAAAAGGAAGAAAAGACGACAGAAGTCAAGAACTTTGGTCGCGAGCTACGTGAGGCGCGAGGTGGGCAGGAGGGAGGATAACACCGCAGTGGCGGCGCAGGTCTTCCTGAGAAAAACGAACACAGAAGTCGAAGAAATAAAATAAATGAGAAAAGTCGAGACTCAGGTTCGAGAGAGAAAGGCGGAAGCCACAGATTAAAAAAGAGGACTCGACAGACAGGTGTGCACAATGTTCCTCTTGTTCTTTGCCCACCCTCAGAGTGTTGTTGTCTCCTCTGCAGGCTGGTCAAGTCTTTATCGAGGAAGAGCAAGGAAAAACGAGTCGACGAAAAACGAAGCAGAGAGCTGCCCGAAGAGGAAGGACGTAGAAGGAAGAGGTGAACGAAACACTAGAGAAAGAGGAGGCAGGAAACATGGGGGAAAGAAGAGAGCGAAGGCGATCCGCCGGTCCTTGAAGCCCAGAGGATAGCGCGAGAGGCTGCGAGCATCGGCGAGAGAAGAACCTTTGCCTTTTTCTCTCGATAGAAAGAGAGGTCAGATGGAGACGCGAAAACGTCAACTAAACACGGAGACGCAGGAGCTCGCGAAAACGAACGAGAGCAGCGAAGAAGAATGAGAAGAATGCATGGAACGAGAGACAACGGCGAGCGACGGGCGACAACCTACCAGCGGTCGGTCAAACCACTCTTCGACGTACACGCAGTGGAGAGGAACCTTGACCGCCCTTCCTGCTTTCCATGCCTAAGGAAACACAACGAAATGGAAACTTGGAAAGAAGGTATCGCGGCGCAACGATCGGGACCGATGAGAAGGAAGAGGACAGCAAAAAATGACGTCGAATCAAGAACACAGAAATGGAGAGAAGAAGCGAAAAGAAACGCATCCTTTCAATGACACCCTTCTCATATGCTCTCGTACCCATGGCAGGAGTTCAGTGAGGAGGGCATGGCGAGGATAGAGGACCTCTGTGTCGCTTCTTTCTTCTGAAACGGTGCGGTCTTCTTCGGGGAAGACGCCGCTTTCTGCCTCGCTCTTCTCGCCTTGTTGTCGCGTCTGTTCACTTTCGTAGACAATGTGGAGAGGCGCGTTGACCGAAGTGAAGGAGCAGTTTTCCTCCCCGCTTCTCTCCCTTCGCAGCTTCCCCGCCAGTGCCTCGCCCACTACGTCCGCGTCCGTCGCTCGCCGCGGCATGTGCATGCGAATGATTGGCGCAGCCAGAGGTCCGAAAATAGATCCCAAGAGGGTCATCTGGAAGTCGAAAAAAGAAAACGACGACCGAAAGGCGTAGCGCAAACGAGCGAGAATGCAGGAGTGAAGACGCGGACGAGACGGAGAGCGAGACACGGAAAGAAAAAAAGACAGAGAGGAAAAGACAATGAGAAAAGGAGAGGAGAAGAAAAAGCATTAAGAGAGTGGCGAGACGTCCGCTTTGAAATGGAAACCTGCGCGCTGTTGTCTTACCGGGAGGCCAGTGTTGTGAAATTCGATGAGTTTCAGAGCGACCTCAGCTTCGACAGAAATATTCATTCCGTAGAGTGTGTGCATGATGTCATGCAACTGAAGAAACAGAAAAACAGAAATCCACTCGACTGAAGCAGCTACCCTTCGGCTGTCTCGACACAACAGCCTCAGCCTCTCTTCTCCTCTCGACAGGACGACGAGTCCGACTTTTCCAGGCTTTTCCTTCTTCGGAAAAACCTTAGACTGCATGGAGTTCACAAATAAAATACAGATATATTTATATATATATATATATTTATATATTTATATATATATATATTTATATATTTATATATATATATATTGAGACACATGTTTCTCTGCACATGAATTCGCGGAAATATACTGGCAGAGTGTGCCTGTGTCTCCAGTCCGATTCACGGAAAGAATTTCAGATTTTCACTCCGAGAACGGAGAGAGGAAGGAACGAAAAGAACGCGTTTCCGCGACGCAGCCTTTCCTGTGAAGAAGGAGACATCTCTCGCAAGGTCGGAGAAGCCACACGCGCAGTGGAGACAGTCGAATCTCCTGAGAGAAGGAGACGGAGGGAGGAGAAGAGAGATACGAAAGAGAAAACGCGAAAAGAAAGAGAAACCCAGAAGGAAGTCCGAGACGAGAGGAGAGCAGAAAGAGAAAGAAGCGAAGGCAGAGAGAGACGAAGAAGAGCGGTGGACGGTAGGTGCAGCATATTGCATGCGAGATTTTCACCCACCTGCCGATACCTGGTGAGGACGTAGGCGCGCTCGCGGTCGTCGACGAAGCGGACAGGTTGTCTGGCTCCGGCATGCAGTCCATGGCTGTCCATGAATTGCATGTAGGCGAATCTGCAGAGAGCGAGAAGAATGCCCGTCGTCTGCAGAGTGAGTTGAGTTGTTTCGCGCAGGCCACAGACACCGACGGAAGTCGAATCGAGGCAACATCAAACGAGAAAGCGGTGAGAGGCAAGTCAGTTCCTCTTCAGGCGCCGCGGTCCACCCTCGTTTCCATCGACGTCTCCACAGAGAAGTCTGTTTTGTATCTGCCTCTTCCTTTCTTTCTTCGTGGATTCACTAAAAAAAGCGAACGACTGCGCCTCCGTTGCTCTCGGAGAGTCACGACCGGCCCCGAGAAGCAGCAACGCGTCAGCTGTCTCGCAGGACCGGTTTCTCGAATGTTTCAGCAGGCTTGGACCGCAGACCAGCGCGCGGCCTGTTTTGTGGCGAGGAGCGCTCACTCCGTTTTGTAGCGAATCGAATGCGTGGAAGCTCCTTTGATTCCAGGGCAGACAAGACTTCAGCCTGTCTCCACCCTTGGAACTACCTCTGTGAAGCTGGAGAAAGCAGAGACAATTTGAGACGCCGGACGCAGAAAGCCTCAACTTCTCACCCGAGTGTGTTTGAAGGCAGCCTTCGCAGAGCGGCGTAGTCCACCGCACGGTCGTCCAACAATGGCGTTTCCTCGAGCACTCGCCGGCCATCAGGATGTTCCCTGAGAAACAAACAAACACAAAAAATCAGCAAAACTTCTCTGCTGCGTCCCTTCCCTGCTGCGAACTCCCCAACCTCATCACTACACACTCGTCTTCTCTCTCCTTCTCTTCGCTTCTCCCCCGTCCTGCCTTCTCTCTCCTCGCTTTGTCGTCTTCCAGTGTTCTCTTTTTCGCCTTTGTCTCCTCTCTTGTTCTGCGTTTGGCTCTTCCCTTGGCTCACCACATGCGCCTGTGCATGGCGTCGAGAGCGCGGTCGCTGCTCAGCTCGGCGAGGATGGCGACATGTTCGTCCTCCGTCGGTCTTGCGACCGCTCCGTGAGCCGCCTTCAGCCCAATCTCCACTTTACGCAGGAACCGCAGAATCTCCCTGCCCACGCCGGCCAGCGCAGACGCCTCCGCGCCGTCAGATTCCGAGAAAAAAACGGAGGCAGCGCGAGCATCGGAAGCATCGGAAGCAGAGGCTCGTCGCCGGTCGCTGCGGTCAATCGAGGCGCCCGAAGAGGGAACAAACGGACGCTCGAAATTCCACAGATGCGGAGAAAAAGACGAGAGAGAAGAAGAAGAAGAAGAAGAAGAAGAAGAAGAAGAAGAAGAAGAAGTAGAAGAAGAAGAAGTAGAAGAAGAAGAAGGTGGAGGTACCAGAGGGGCGTGATGAAGAGAGAACTGAGTTTCGAACGGAGACAGTTGTCTCTGCAGCAGAGGCCGGGAGAGGCGCAGAAGGCGCCGAAGAATGGGTCGCCTCATGGCGGAGAAGTCGGATTCTCTGGAAGTCACAGAAGTCAGAAGAAACAGGCCGTCATGCTTCAGTGGTCGCTCGTGGACGCTTTTTTTCGCCTCTCAGAGAGAAGAGGCGGCCTTTCTTCGGATAGACACGGGGAAGGAACCGAGTTTTGCGCGCGTTTAGAAGCTGTGAAACAGAGAAAACGGGAGAGACGCGGAAAAGCGCTGTGCAGCCGCGAGTCAAGGGTACTACACACAGACGGGGGAGGCAGCCGTGAGCGACGCCTCTCCACGCAAGGATCTGCCGCTCGTCCTTTGACAGGTGAGAACAGAAGAAAGCAAAGAAAAAGAAGAAAGGGCAGAGAGAAGGCGAGACAGAAAACGAGGGAGGAAAGACAAGAGAACTCGCAGAAGGACGGTCGTCGCTGGTCTGCGGCGAGGCGCATGTGCACGGACGTGATGCGAATTTTCGCGGATTTTCTTCCTTCGAGCACCCTGGAGTTTCCGTCCTCTTCGAAGAAAGTCACAACGGAGGAAGGAACAGAAAAAAAAGAGAGAAAAGGACTTTAGAGAGACCTGCGAAGACGGAACGGAGTGCCTGAACGCTGGAACGCAGACACGCAGGAGAAAACCGGGTGCTGCTGTCGAAGCTTGAGAGACTGAAAGACAAAAACGGAGAGTTTCATGCGCGACCAGTGGATGTCTCTAATTCAAAAAAAGAATGCGGTGGAAAGCGTCACTGTGGAAGTTTGTTTGTCAAGCATTTCGAGTTTCCTTGGCAAAGTCGGAGAATCGAGAGACACTCACACGCTCGCGGAGCTCGCCTGCGTATACCAGGGAGCCTTCTCGCGCGCGCATGCAACGCGGCGAGACTTTTCCAGGCGAGCTTGCGTTTGTGTCTCGGGTGAAACGTGGACCCCATGCGCAGAGTCTTTTTCGATTGACAACAGCTTTTCGACGAAGACTGTAAGACGGGGAAGCCAAAGAAGCGAGTAGCTTGCTCTCCCCAACCTTCGCCTGCCCTCCCCTCCACACCCCAGAGTGCATTTGCTCTTCTGTGACATCCCGGGGGACTTGCGCGAATCCCCAGTTGACGACTGACGCCAAACTCGGTCTCTGCAACCAAACCGAGGCATGCATCTGGTCACATAAGGATGCCCATACACGCATCCATGAAAATCCACAAAAAATATAAAAATGTATACGAGCCTATAAATATATATATATATATATATACATGTATATCTATCTATATAAGCATATCTATATACAGAGATGCATATATAGATGTATATATAGGTGTATACGTATGTGTGTATACATATGAAAGTCTAGGTGTCAGTGGGCGTGACTTCTCTGTCAATTGCTCCGGGTGAACTCCTGTCTGCTGCCCCGCAGGAAAAATGTTAATCGTTTAGACCGGCGAAGGCTCTGTAGAAGAGGCTTGACAGAAAAGCTGCAAAAGCCGGACGTAGAGTGAGACAGATGCACGAAGGGAAGTCGCGTTCGCTGTCCTTCCTGTCGAGCGACTGGAGGAAACCGTGGAGTTGAGAGGAGCAGCAACTGAGAAGTGCATGCGACGCAGGAACGCATGTTGTTCCATGACAAAGGCAACCCACTATGCTTCTCTTGCAGCCCTGTCTCTGTGTTCCCAGACACTCTTGCGAAGTACCGGCAGCAGACAGGAAAGCGGCTTCGAAGGCAGCGGACCCAAAAAAACGGAGAGCCGCTCTCACGCGTCCGTTTTCGTTTTCGGATCTCTCGGTTCCCTCGGAAATATCTGGAAACGCATGTGCGTACTCGCTGTCTCGAGCTTCAGATGCCATCTTGTCGGTGCTGCGTAAACTTCGACTCCACTAAACAAAACCTGCTAAATCTGAGCGATTTGATTTTCAATCTCCATACTCTCAGCACTCTCTCTGGGCGATTTGGTTTAGGACAGCTTTACTCGTTCCCTGGCTTCGTGAGATTTCCATATTTAAATAATCAGTTCTCTCCAAATGTGCACTCCATCTGCAGCGACGTCTGTCTGCTTTTTCACACTGTCACGACGACACCGCGACGGTATTGACAAAAAACTCGGTTTGTCGCGCTCTCGTTGTCTCACGCGTTCTTCTCTCGACTGCTTTGCTCTGTTCGTTTACTCTCCCTTGCTCTCTCCCTCCTTCTCCTTCCTTCTCCCTCGTTCTTTCTCCGGTGAAAATGCCATCCCTGCATGCGACGCATGCGACTGTCGAGCCTTTGCTTTGCACGTCGTTCCGCGAAAGAAAAGAGAAAACAAAACCACGCGCGGACAGGCGCCGCGAGCGACGCCCGGCCAGTAAAACGACTCAGCGGAGACAGTTCACCGAAAAGGAGACAGCGGAGACAGCTGCGGCTTGCGAGAAGGCGAAAGGAGCAGACGAGAGAAAAATGAGGTCAGAAGGCATGAAGGTCAGCCCCCAAGAAAGCAGGTGGAGGAAAATTGTTGCGATTTAAGAAAGCGTAGCTTGAAGCAAGGTCTAAGACGCTCTCCGAGGCTTCAACGAACATGTCCAGGTCCATATACTGCTCATAGTGGTGCAGGTGAGCCTAAGAGAGACAGAGAAGGAAGAAAAGATTTAAGAAAAGAGAAAAATCGGGAGGAAGCGACACAGACAGAAGAAAGCAGACAAAGCTGACCCGCGAATAAAACTGAGGTGACAAACACAACATTTACACTGGCATACACAAAGCTATCTGTACACTATGTGCAT